>NW_026868080.1:0-76137 GCF_020745735.1 Hemiscyllium ocellatum | reverse complement strand
ATTTGATGTGACTTTTGTTTGTCTTCACAGTGTGCTGTTTTGTTCATTCTGTGAACAACGTAGATGATGTCTGTACTGAGTGGCACAAAGTATATTTTCTCCTCTAACCCCTTTCCAAACACACCCTCTCCATCTTGCTTTACTCCTTATTGAATCTTCTACAATTATCCCTGTTCCCTCACTCCGTCCCAGTCCCAGAGGGATTGATGGCCGGAGTTCATGACCCCGCACTGTGTGAAGGTTGGTGTGAAGTGAGGCCAGTGTGTTGGAGCTTGGGCTCCTGCCTCAGGCCCAGGTGTAGGGGCCTGTTCAACAATCTGCACATTGTCCTTTTTCTCTTCTGATCGTACTTGAATTTTCAAGTTGCAGTAACTTGCTGGCAACAAGGTGTCTGGTCTAAAATATTCCTAGCATTGGACAGATCTCTGCTGTTTTTTTCCTCTCAGGAACCTGCTCTGTATTCAATGCCTGTTATCATTAGTTTGTTGGAGTTCATATCTCTGCTGCTTCCTTGCATAGAACTGAAAAAAAAGTCATCAATGCCTCTTGAGATTTAAATACTACTCCATCTTCATGAAAGTGGTTGGCAGATTTTTTAATATCATTTAACATTCCAATGATGTGAATGCGTCAGTTTTGCGTCTGGCTGGGAGCATTTAATATCATGGTCTTAGTTTTTAATGGATCCCGACTCGTGGTAATACAGTTTGCAATGGTTCTCTCCCCTTTCATGTATTAAGAAGCTTGTAATGATGACGACAGTGCAACTTCAACACTGTGTGACGGAATGGGTAGCTGTTTGAATTCTCATCTCATTATCATCCAACTTTCAAAGAAAATGTTGTAGTCTCTGAAATTAGTCAGGTTTTATGCATATTGTGTTTGTATTTTACTTTTGGAATGACAATTTGTTGTAACAATATTCTGTTCGGTTTTGTAGCTCAGCAGTTGTGTTTGTTCCCGAGATACTGAGAGTTTACACAACACTCCATTTGCCTGTGACCCAATTGTTGGTTGAAGCTTCTGGTTGTTCCGTGAGTCCAAGCCATTGTCTTGCTCTCTGCAGTTATACCATCAACTTGGTTTCTCAGTGTGAGCCAGAGATCACTGCGTGGTGACTTCCTGTTCCACTGTCGGGGTAAAGGCAAGTGGGAACTGTTGAGGTTAATCCCATCATGAACATCAGAACATTGTATTCAGCTGGAACTACCTCCACTGACTCATTTCTTTGGCCACCATTGCAGTAAAAGCAAATCTCTCCCTTTGCCAGCACAAAGAGAAAGTGCCTGTCAGATTCCCTCGTGTGTGATGGTTTAGCCCAATAGGAGCAACCCTAGTAAATCATGCTGTATCAGCCTGGACAGAATCCTGGGCAAACTCCAAATGAAACCATGACCTTTAGTAGATCTGCTGCTACACAAAATATTGAATTGGAATCCTTGTTCCCGAATCACCTCGGCAAACCTAAATACAATTGAGAAAATAAAAACCAAACCCATTTCCCAAGGGCATATGTCACACACAAGAAAGTGGGGAGCAGACAGTTACTGTTCGCCTGTCTCTGCGGAGCGTCGCTTTTCCTGTCTCCGCTCTCCTTGCAGGATATCATTTTTACCACCCTTTCTGTCTGAGAATATACTGTTCCTGTCCCCACTCTCTTGAGGACAGGTTGGGGATGTCACAACCAACCAGTTTGTTAGTTCCATTTACTCTCATGAAATGCGTAATCCCTGCTTCACTATGTGTGTGAGCCATGTGTGAAAACCCAGCACAGCCAACCCTTCACTTCAATCAGATCACAGGGTCCGAGGTTGGTCTGTACTATCTGGACCCAGACAAAAACACTGACTGACTGGATCACGACCAAGATAACCCAGATCAAGTCCCAGTGAGACTGCTGTTGACTTTCACCCTCAAATCCCACTCAGGAGGTGGTCATTAATCCCAGTGTTGTCATAGATAAAGTTCTCCCAGAGGTTCATGATTCATTCTAGATTTTACACAAGTGTGTGATGTTGTCAGGCGACAGCTGGGAGACATGGAGATAAAATATAAAAGGAGACAGAATTATATTTATGCTATACGTTTCTTGAACTTGGGATGTTTGGAAATGTTTCACAGTCAATGGAATACTTCCAAAAACCAGACATTGTTGTGATGTGGGAACTGTGACTGCCTGGGCAAGGCAGATCTTTTCACAGCACCACCCAGAGACTGGAGGCTGCTACTGCAGGCAGGCTCCAACCAGCTCTGCTGTGAGGGAAGGACACTGGAGCACACAAGGACATGGGAAATAGGAGCAGGAGGAAGCCTCCAATAGCTGTCCATCCTTTCTTAAATACAGGGACCAAAATTGCAAACAATACTCCAAATGCAGGCTCACTAACACCCTCGATAGTTTTAATAGGATTTCTCTGTTTTTAAATTTCAACCCCCAGACAATAAAGGTGAAAATTCCATTTGCCTTCTCGATTCCTTGCTGCTCCTGCACTAACTGTCTGTGTTTCATGCACAATACTACCCTGATCACTCTGTACTGCACTTTGTTGGAATCTCTCACTATTTAAATAATAGTCTGCCTTTAGGTTATTCTGACCCAAGTGTATGGTCTCACACTTTCTGACATTAAATTCCGTCCACTGTGTATTAGTGGTTCATTTCCAGTTTGGTCTTCTCTTTGTGATTGACTGTCTCAATGCATCTGTCTGTAGTGTGTCCCATTCCCATTTGTTGATGGCCCTGATACTTGATTGTCTAAACCTTTTCTGGTTCCATTCAGTGACAGGCAGGAGGTTGGAAGAACACAGCAAGGCAGGCAGCATCAGGTGATGTTTTGGGTGTAACCCTTCTTCAGGAATGAGGTTAGGTGTAGAGGAAGCAGATAAAGGGGGTAGTGGGGACAGGATGATGAAGTGGGATAGGTGATGACAGGTAGATGGAGCCTTTCCTGAAGAGGGCTTATGTCCGAAACGTCAAATCTCCTGTTCCCTGGATGCTGCCTGACCTGCTGCGCTTTTTCAGCAACACATTTTCAGCTCTGATCTCCAGCATCTGCAGACCTCACTTTCTCCTGGTCAATGGGAGGAATGAATCTGGTAGGTGGCAGGCAGGAGTGGAAGGGAGGGAGAGGGGCTGGGAAAGGAGTCAGGGGAAGGGAAGAGTGGTTATTTGAAATTGGAGAACTTAATGTTGAGTCATCTGGGCTGTAGGCTGCCCAGATGGAAGATGAGGTATTGTTCCTCCAATTTGTGGTTTGGTTCATTGTGGCAATGGAGGAGGCTGATGATGGTCATGTCGGAAAGGGAATGGGAAGGGGAATTGAAATGGGCGGGGACTGAGAGGTCTGGTCGGCCCCTGCTAGCCTGGCTGAGATGCTCGGTGAAACATTCCCTAAGATTATATTTTGTCTTCCCAATATAGAGAAGACCATACCGTGGGCACCTGATGCAGTGAAATAGTTTGGAGGAAAGGCAATGTCTCACCTGGAAGGACTGTTTGGGGCCCTGGATGGAGGGGAAGGATTGGTGTAACAGCAGGCTTTGCATCTTTTTGCGTTGCAGGGGAAGGTTCCTGGGGGTTCAGGAGGGTAGGTGGGCAAGTGGCACAAACCACGAAATTGTCAAAGGGAACAGTCCTTGTGGAAGGCAGCCAGGGGTGGGGAGAGGAAGATGTTCTTGGTGGTCAGTCTAGTTGGAGTTGGTGGAAGCGTTTAAGGATGATGCGTTAATTGGTACAGGGATTGGTAATAGTTGAGGACAATGGGGACTCTGAGTTTATTGTGTTTGGAGAGAGGGTGGGTTCAGAGCAATGGAACGGGAAATGGAGGTAGTGCAGTGGATGACAGAAGGATGACAGAAGGAGGAAAAGCATGTTGTTCATAAGAGGTGGACATCTGTGATCAGCGAAATGTCTCCTCATCCGAGCAGATGGAGTGGAGGCAGAGGAATTGGGAGAATGGGATGGAGTTCTGCAGGAGACTGGTTGGGAGAAGGTGTAGCCCAGGTAGGATTGGGAGTCAGTGGGTGTGTATTAACTGCCTGTTTGAAGATTATCGCCAGAATTGGAAATGGAGAGGTGTAGAAAAGGCAGGGAGGTGTCTGAGATGGATGAAGTGAAGTAGAGGACAGGGTGGAAGTTGTGGGAAAGTCAATGAACTGCTCCAGTTCAGCCTGGATGCAGGATGCTGCACCGATATAGTCACTGATGTAATGGCACAGTGCCTGTATAGTCACTGAAGAGGGACTGGTCGACATTGCTCAACCGGGTGCCCATGGCCACCCCCTGGACCAGTTTGACAAGGCGGAGGAGGGTATTGGATGGGTCTGTGGCAGTGGGAAAGGTGTTGGGCCTGGAGGCCATCCTTGTGGGGTATGGACATATGTAAGGACTGCACATCCATCATGGAGATAAAGCACTTAGGGCTGAGGAACTGGAGGTTACTGAAGAGATGGAAGGCATGGTTGGTGTAGCCGATGTAGGTGGGCAGTGCCTGAACCAAGGAGGAGAGTTGAGGTAGGATGAGAGGAGTTCGGTGGGGCAGGGGCATGCTGAGACGATGGGTCAACCAGGTAGTTGGGCTTGTGGATTTTGGGGAGCAGGGAGAACTGGGCAATGCAGGGCTGAGGGACTATGAGAGACAGTGGAGGGGAGATCACTGGAGGCAATGAGGTCACTGACAGTGTGAGTGATTTTGGCCTGATGGGTCACAGCGGGGTTATGGGCAAGGGGGAGGTAGAACGTGGTGTCTAAGAGTTGGGGTTCGGCCTCTGTGACTTTTAGGTCTGTTCTCCAGACTAACACCACGCCACATTTGTCAGCGGGTTTGTTGGTGAAACAGGGGTTGGCACAGTGAGAGTGGAGTGCTTGATCAGAGGGGGTGTGGTTGGAATGGGTGGGGGGAGAAATCCAGGCGGGTGATGGCACATCAACAGTCAGCAATGAAGAGGTCTCGAGTGTGTACACGGCTGGTGGTGGGGGGTGTGGGGGGGAGGGTGACCAAATGTAGGAGTAAGGTTGGAGATGGGAGGAGGGTTCCTCAGAGGGAGTTTGGGAGTTTTTGTTAAAGAAGAAGATACGAAGGTAGAGGCGGCGGAAGAAGAGCTCCACGTGGTGGTGGGTGTGGATTTCATTGAGGGGGGGTCGGGCGGGAATGACTGTGAGCCCTTTCCTGAGGATGGATCTTTTGGCCTCAGACAGTTTGAGGTCAGGGCGGTATAGTAAATATGGGGCAAAGCTCAGGGTTGAGGTTTTCGGGGGGGGGGCCCAAGTTGGCTGAAGGAGGGGAGGGGGGAAGGGTGATGGCATGCAGTGGGTGAGGGTTGGTTGTGTGGTGTAGCACGGGGGAATGGGTGTTGGAGAGAAAGGAGATTGGGGCGGAGGTGGGCTGTGGAGTGAGGTGGGGGAGTGGGAAGGTGGGGATGAGGTGAAGAGGGAGAAGTGGAGGGATAGGGTGCATTGTGGGGGTGGATGGTGAGGAGGGAGAGCGAGTGTGCTGGCTGGCTGCAGGTAGGCAGTTGGACTCAGGGTGACTGTGGGAAATGCAGTCTGAGTCTTGGTTGCAGAGTGGGAGGGGCCTGAATTGTAGGCAGAGGTTGGAGCGAAGTCAAGGCCAGTCTGAGTGTTTTGACCCAGGTTCAATTCCAGCCTCAGGCAAATGTCTGTGTGGAGTGTGTACATTCTCCAAATGTCTGCGTAGGTTTCCTCTGGGTGCTCTGGTTTCCTCCCACATTCTAAAGACATGCAGGTTAAGTGAATTGGCTGTGCTATGTTGCCCATAGTGATCAGGGATGTGTAGGTTAGGTTCATTAGTCAGGGCAAAAGTAGAGTAATGGGATAGGAGATTGGGTCTTGGGTGGGTTACTCTTCCAAGGATAAGTGTGGACTTGTTGGGCCAAACGGCCTTCCCACCACCCGCTGAGTGAAAACATTCTTCCCCAAATCTTATTTGTGGTGCCCATGATGAAATATTTCAAACCATTCATTTTGTCTCGTGTCGTTTAGCTCTTGGGCTCCTTGTTCAATAAATGGTTTATTCTTTTTGATAAAATATGAGTTCCCTGACAGGGACAGTTAACTTTGTCCAATCAAGGAGTCCTGGCGGACAGATAAAAAGAGGAGTGTCTTAATCCCTGCCCTCCCCTTCACTGTTTGATCACACAACATTGCCCTTTGATGTGAAGTGCACTGCTTGTCACTGGCCACGCGGGTGTTTTCCTATCTTCCTGGTGGTGGAAATTGAATAAAGATTCGGGCGCTTTGTGTCTCTCACTGTGTCTCACACCTACACACACACACACCATGGGTGCTGGGGAAAAAAATAAGCTCCCCTGCATTCGGCGGCAGTGTGGGGGTGAAATAAAACAGGCATGTTAGGGGTTCTGAACATTCTGAGAGCTGGCTCTGAGGGAGCTGGATCAGTGTCAAGGACTCTCCACATGTAAGTAAGAAAAAAAGAAGAAAAAAAGAAAAAAGAGGAGTGTCAGAAGGACTGAAACTCTGGTACCTGACTCTGAATAACAACCTGCCAACCAACCCCCTCCTTCTGTCATCCTCAATCTCCCCATGCTTACTCTTGTTTCACCTTCGATCCAGCCTGTGCTGCCTTTGGGAGAGGTTGGCCTTCCCTCCATCACCCAGGAATGTGGTCATTATCCCAGAGCAGTCACACTTTTAACCTGAGGGTCATCACAGCTGTAGCAGGGGGAGAAGGTGGCACCTTCATGGTGGTCATACCTGTCATTAATCCACCACAACCTCTCTTGGGGCTGTATGAATTCAACCTCCCTCCCTCAGACAGCTCCCCTCCCTGGAAGGTAATATTGCTGCACCTAGTTTTGGGTTAATTAACCACTGAAATATGACTATGGGGAGCCAGCATTGGCTGGGCAGGCAGCCACAACTCCTCTGGCCCTGGATTCAAAAATCTCCTCGGAATTGATCAACACATTTGGGAGCACAGTGCCCACTGCCTCTGAAATCCTCTCCCTTCCTGAGAATACACTCTCAGTATTCACCTTTTACAGCTGCTATCTGAATTTGCTATAAATTCTGTGCCCAATGATCCTGCCCTTCCAGCTACCTAATGAAGGGCAGCACTCCGAATGCTTTTACTTCCAAATAAACCTGTTGACTATTATCTGGTGTTGTGTGTTTTTTAACTTTGGCCATCTGAATGAGCTGCCTCTCAGACTGAATCAGCTGAGCTGTTTTTCACTCATGATTTGAGAAGATTAAAGCCAAATCTTCAATCCCCAGCACAAAGCCCATTCTCAATCCATCGCTCGGAGACACAGACCTCAGAGAGACACCTACAGGCAGCACAGAGTAACACACTCACACTGAGAGAGACACCTACAGGCAGCACAGAGTAACACACTCACATTGAGAGAGACACCTACAGGCAGCACAGAGTAACACACTCACACTGAGAGAGACACCTACAGGCAGCACAGAGTAACACACTCACATGAGAGAGACACCTACAGGCAGCACAGAGTAACACACTCACACTGAGAGAGACACCTACAGGCAGCACTAAGTAACACACTCACACTCCATGCTGCGGATCGGTGTCTCACCGAATGTGGGTGTGTTACTGAGCGCTGTCTGTGGTGTGTCTCTGAGTAACACAGCCACACTCAGAGAGACATCTACAGGCAGTATTGAGTTAAACACTCACACTCAGAGAGGCACACAGCCAACAATGTCTGTGATTGGCCGAAGATTATTTCAGGGGCTATCCGACATGCAGCAGAGATTGCACAGTTCGATCCCATCAGCTGGGCATGTACCAACAGAGTGAAGAGGGAATGCATCAGATTGCACTTACTGAGTCCCAACAACTTTCAGTTTCTGTTCTTTTTGGAATCTACATAAATTCCTGATTAAAGGGATCATTTGAAAAATGATTGATGATTGTAATTGATTGACAGGCCAAGTAACCAATTGTGACAATGACCTGCTGAAATACAGCCAATCAACTGAGAGATGGGGGGAGGAGAAAGTCAGTTATTTCCAAAGCACACGGAGACAGAGACTGAATTTTCACCTTTATTCCCTTTTCCACATTCACATTCACAGAAAAAGAAACAACTGCAATTAACAGCCAAGACAGAGGAAGCTGCTCAAATTCATAGCCACAATGGAGATTGAGGAAAACACTTGGAGAGATTTTCTCAATAACATGAGAATCCTGTCCCTTTAAACAGTGACAAAACCTTAAACTGGAACTGGCAGCTGAGCAGGAAGGAGATCTGGTTTACTGAAGCAGAGACTTCTGAGGTTCACATTGTTTTGTGCAGCTAACATAACAAGGCAATCCTGTCCCCATCAAACATTCCCAGGACAAGGACAGCATGGGGTTTGACACAGTGTAAAGCTCTCTTGACACTGTCGCGATGACCTGCTTTAATATCCAAACCTCAGAAGTTTCTCTGAGCAATCCTGAGAAGGAAGAGAGTTGAAATTCAGTGCTGACAATGACCTTTGTCCTGCCAGCTCAGCCCTGTTCTGTTTAAAGTTGTGTCTCCTCTGTGGACTGTCTCCAACACTCTACACACATTCTGATCTCCTGATGCTCTTGCTGAGGGGAGAGGGGAGGGTCACGTGGGTGAGGGCACAGGAGAAGCGAGCGTCGGACTCCCAGTCAGACCCAGAGAGGGTCAGCAGGCTGCTGACACTGTAGGTGCTGTCCGAAGCTCGCAGGTAGTTGCTGGTCTGAACCCCGTCCGAAATGACTGCACCGTCCTTCTTCCACTGCACCTCCAGCTCATCGGGATAGAAGTGATTGGCAAGGCACACCAGGGTGGCAGTGCCCTTGGCATTGACCTGCTCCGGGGAGGGGGGCAGCAGGGTCAGCTTGGGCTGAGAGTTCTCACGGCCTGAAAGACAAGAGAAACAATTTTAATTCCTGCCACTGGAAGGGAATTCAACCATAATCTGGCCATACAATCTTTTTGAACATTTGTCGTCAATACAGAATAAACCCAACAAATGACCAAGCATTGTTCACATTGCTTCTTGGGATGTGGGTGTCACTGGCAGGGCCAACATTTATTACCCATCCCTAATTGCCCCTGAGAAGGTGATGGTGAAGTAGCATAGAGAGAAGGGACAGTTTCTGGGCAGCTGGAAGGGCTGTCAATGGGGGAGCATTTTCGTGACAGTGATCAGAACTCAGTGAGATTGAGAGTAGGGATGGAAATGGAGAACCATGGAGCAAGTGTAAAAGTTTTCATTTTACTAAACTGTGTGGTGCTTTGGTAAAAGTGGATCGGAACCAATGGCATGATGGGAAATCAGTGTCAGGGCAGTAGGAGCCCTCGAAGGATGAGACAGACTGTTCAGAATCTGGTCCCACAATTAGTAAGGGTGTGGCTTCCAGATCTAGACCAAATGAACAAGAGGATTGGGGTTCACATACTGACATGGATTGGGAACTGGTTGGCAGACAGGACAGAAAGAATGAGTCTTTTTCTGAATGACAGGTAGTTACACAGTGGTCAGTCCTTGGTACTCAGTTATTCTTAAAGTATAATAATAGAATCATCGAGTCAGAGAGACCCAAAAGGCCCATCAGCCCATTGTGTCCATACTGGTCAAAAAACAACAACCCAATAATTCTCATCCATTTTACCAGCATGAGGGAATTAGATGCGGTATGTGTTCAATAAGGAATTAGATGTAGTTCTTCGGATGAAAGGGATCAAAGAATGTGGGGAGAAAGCAGGAACAGGGGACTGTGTTGGATAATCAGCCATGATCATATTGAATGGTGGAGCAGGCTTGGGGGCCAAATGGCCTACGGTTGCTCGTAGTTTGGATGTTTCTATCTGTATCTCAGATAATGAAGGAATTTGAAACTGCAAGTCATGTGGAGATGGAAGATTTGGCCATGGTGTTTAATGCAGGTCAGTGAGGTGGTAAGAAGACACATGGGATAAACTGTTCTTCATTTTCCCTTGATGGAATGAGGGCAATTGCTGGATCGGCAGCATTTATTGTCCATCGCTAATCACCCAAAGGGCAGTTTAGAGTCAACCACATTGCTGTGGGTCTGGGGTCACATGGTAAGGATGGCAGTTTCTTTCCCGAAAGGACATTAGGGAATCAGATGGCGTTTTCCTGACAATCAAAGATGGTTTCATGGTCGTCATTAGACTTAATTCCAGATTTTTTTTGATTGAATTTGAATGCCACCATCTGCTGGATTCTAACCCTGGTCCCCAGAACATTACCTGGATCTCTGGATTAACAGCTCAGCAATAACACCATTAGACCATCACCTCCCTTATCTCATTTTTGGTTGACTGTGAAAGCAAGGTGTTTGTTTATTCTGGAACTGTATAAAACCCCAGTTAGAGCACAGTGAGAGAACAGTGTACGGTTCTGGTCACCACATTACAGAAGGATGTGATCCCACAGGAGACCAGGACAGAGGAAGAGTTTGTCTGGAATGGGAACTTTGAGTTTTGAGGAATGTTTGGATTGGCTGGGAGTGTTTTTGTTGGAACACAGGAGGCTGAGGGGAGATTTGATGGTGGTGTGTAAAATGATGAGGGGCCTGGACAGAGTGGGTAGGAAGGACTGATTTCCACCAGCACAGAGGGCAATAACCATGGGGAGAGATTGAAATCAGTTGGGGGCAGGATTATAGGGGAGTTGAGGGTATTTGTTTTCACCCAGAGCTTGGTGGGATGTGGGACTCACAGCCTGAAAGGGTGGGAGAGGCAGAAACCCTCATCACTTTGAAAAAAACACTTGGGTATTCACTTCAAACAGTGAAACCTCCAGAGCTATGGAGCAAGAGCTGGAAAGTGGGATGGATCTTGATACTTCTTTAACAAACCTCCGATCACCCACAGATCAGGAGAAATTTATCCGAGAACTTTGGAGCAGACTCGGATCCACACACTTCGGGAATGAGTCACATTGGGGTGTCTGTGTAGAAGGTTCTAGATTACATTTCAAACCTTGCTGCACACTGCTGGGCTGAGGTCAAGGGTGAGGCTGCAAAGAGTCTCAGTGTCCTTTGGGTCACTGCTCCTAATGACCCCATGCCCCCGGAAGGTGAGAGTGCACAGACAATGGGTGAGTGTTCGGATCAGGAGACTTCAAACTTAAAGAAAGACTTGCATTTGTGAAGCACCTGTCCCCAAATCAAGATGTCCCAATGGATCTTTCCTGCAGACTGTGCACAGCGAGATCCCAAACACAATATGATAAAAAGAAGAGAAACAGATTTTCATTGATTTTGACTGGGGGATAAATATTGATTAGGGACACCAGGGGGAACTGCCTGCTCTTCATCCAAAAGTCCATGGAATGGCATCTTTCACAACTGGAAGACTCTCAGTTCATCCAAAAAAAAAGAATACTTCACTGGAAGTGAGGTTGCAGGTAGGTGGGGGGGTGGGGGGGGTGACAATGTCATTTGGTTTGCTTTCTTTTATTGGTCAGTGCATTGAGTATTGGAGTTGGGAGCTCTTGTGGCTGACAGACATTGGTTAGGGCACTTTTGGAATACTGTGTGTAATTCTGGTCTCCCTGCTGGAGGAAAAATGTTGTGAACCTTAAAATGGTTCAGAAAAGATTTACAAGGATGTTGCCAAGGTTGGAGGGTTTGAGCTATCGGGAGAGGCTGAATAGGCTGAGGCTGTTTTCCCTGGATCATTGCAGGTTGATGGGTGACCGGATGGAGGTTTATAAAATCATGAGCAGCATAGATAGGGTGAATAGAGAAGATCTTTTCTCCAGAGTGGGGGAGTCCAGAACTGGAGGGCATAGGTTGAAGGTGACAGGGGAAAGATTTAAAAGGGACCTAAAGAACAACGTTTTCATTCAGATGGTGTTAAATGTATGAAATGGGCTGCCAGAAGAAGTGGTGAAGGCTGGTATGATTAAAACATTTAAAAGGCATGGATATGTAAATCAGAAAAGTTTAGAGCATATGGGCATCAATCCAGCCCTTAACATTTCAGGCTCTTCCAAAGACATTTACAGACAGTTTTGTTTGACAAGGAGTCACTGTTGCAATGTCAGGAAGGTGGCAGCCAGTTTCTACACAGCAGGATTCAAGTAGAAGCAAGAGATCAAAGAGCAATAATGAGAAATATTGGCCTGATTAGATTCCCTCCAGTGTGGAAACAGGCAGTTCAGCCTGACAAGTCCACACCAACCCTCCAAACAGCAGCCCACCCAGAAACATTCCATACATTTACTCCTGACTATTTCATCTAACACTGTAGGCAATTTAGAATGGCCAATTCACCTGGCCTGCACATCTTTGGACAGTGGGAGTAAACCAGAGCACCTGGGGGAAACCCACACAGACACAGGGACAATGTGCAAACACCACACAGACAGTTTCCCAAGGCAGGAATTGAACCCGTATCCTTGGCGCTGTGAGGTAGCGGTGCGAACCACTGAGCCACCATGCCTGAGGTCAATCGACACATAAAGTAATTTGGTTCAGTTGGATGGAAAATGAGAAAACAGAAGGTGAAGGAGAAGGTCGATTGTTGGTTAGTGGTGGGATTGATTGTTACCAGAAAATAAAAGATGGGGACGGATTTTTTGAATATCAAAGGAACTAAAGAAGTGCAGGGAAAATCAATAATAAAATAAATTTAAAGAGTTTGTAACTAAATGCACAAAGCATTCCGAATAAGGTAGACAAAGTGACGCAATAAATCAAGGTAAATTGAGTGTCCAAGGAATTAAACTAGTTAAAGTGGAGGAGGGCTCAGGAGAGGTTATTCAAGTTTCTAGAAGACAACCTAGGACAGAGAGTACAGAAAGGAACAAGAGTCGAACTTCAAGCACAGTAGATAAGAGGACAATGATGAGAAGGAGGGCAGTCAATGCAGGACTGAGGGTGTTGTACTTAAATGCACACAGTATACACAATGAGCTTGTAGTGCAGATTGAAACTGGTAGGTACGATGTTGTGGGTATCACAGAGACATGGCTGTAAGGGGGTCTGGGCTGGGAACTAAATATCCAAGGATCCATGTCCTATCAAAAGGACAGGCAGATGGGCAGAGGGGCAAGAGTTGCCTTGTTAGTGTGAAATAAAATTCAATCAATAGCAAGAAGTCAGAAGGTGTAGAATCTGTGTG
Source organism: Hemiscyllium ocellatum (assembly GCF_020745735.1). Lineage (NCBI taxonomy): Eukaryota > Metazoa > Chordata > Chondrichthyes > Orectolobiformes > Hemiscylliidae > Hemiscyllium > Hemiscyllium ocellatum. The sequence goes on along the minus strand of NW_026868080.1, from coordinate 63,019 downwards.
GGTAGAGCTGAGGAACCACAATAAAGAATCTGATGCAAGTTATGTCCAGGTCTCCAAGCAGTAATCAGGGTGTGGGGAAGGAAATCAATCAGGAGACAGAAAATTAGATTAGATTACTTACAGTGTGGAAGCAGGCTGTTCAGCCCAACAAGTCCACACCGACCCACTGAAGCGCAACCCACCCATACCCCTACATTTACCCCTTACCTAACACTACGGGCAATTTAGCATGTCCAATTTCACCTGACCTGCACATCTTTGGACTGAGGGAGGAAACCCACGCAGACAGGGGGAGAATGAGCAAACTCCACGCAGTCAGTCGCCTGAGATAGGAATTGAACCTGGGTCTCAGGCGCTGTGAGGCAGCAGTGCTAACCACTGTGCCACCATGCCGCCCAGAAAAGGGATAAACTAAATGTCAGGGTAGACCTCAATGGATAGGTGGACTGGGTAGTGCATCGAAAGAAAAGGATTTCATGGAATGTCTACGAGATGGTTTTTGGAGCAGCTTGTGGTTGAGCCATGATGGAACAGGCAGGTGTGGATTCAGTGATGTGGAATGAGGCAAACATGATTAGTGAGTTTAAGGTGAAAGTATCACTCTGGATAAGTGACCATAATTCCCCCTGTAGTTTGAGAGAGAGAAGCTACAATCAGATGGAACTGTATTTCAGTTGAGTAAAGGTAACTGCAAAGACATGAGGAAGGAGCTGGCCAGAGTTGGTTGTAAGGGGAGCCGAGCAGGTAAGATGGTGGGGCAGCAAACAGCAGAGTTTCTGGGGGTAATTCAGGAAGTAGAGTAGGAATTCATCCCAAAAAAGAAAAAAACATTCTCAGGGGAGGACAAGGCAACCATGGCTGATGAGGGAGGTCAAGGACAGCATAAAAGCAAAAGAAAAGGCATCCAATGTGGTGGAGGATAGTGGGAAGCCAGAGGATTAGGAAGTCTTTAAAGAGCTATAGAGGATAACTAAAAAAGCATTAAGGGTGGAGAAGATGAAATCTGGGAGTTATCTAGCCAGTAATATAAAAGAAGATTGCAAGAGTTTTAGCAAATATATAAAAAGGAAGAGGGAGGCAAAACTAGACATTGGATCACTGGAAAATGAGTTTGGAGAAAGAATAGTAGGAAATGAAGGAATAGCCGAGGAATTGAATCGATACTTTGCATCAGTCTGCACCATGGAAAACACCAGCAGTGTACCAGTACTTCCAGACTGTCAGGGGGCAGTTCAGGCGTGTAGTGGCCATCACTAAGGAGGAGGTACTGGGAAGCTGGAAGGTCTGAATTTGGATAACTCCCCCAGACTGGATGAACTACACCAGTGTGTTCTGAAGGAGATCACTGAAGAGATTGTGGAGGCATTGGTGATGATCTTTCAGGAATCAATGGAGTCAGGGTGTGGAGGTGGAGATTTGATGGGGGATATATACCCCTTGCCTAAGGCTAAGGCCAATTCACCTGACCCGCACATCTTTGGACTGTGGGAGGAAACCGGAGCACCTGGAGGAAACCCACACAGACACGGGGAGAACATGCAAACTCCACACAGTCAGTCGCCTGAGGCAGGAATTGAACCCAGGTCCCTGGCGCTGTGAGGCAGCAGTGCTAACCAATGTGCCACAGTGTCACCCGGTGGACTTGGAAGTGCAATGGTAAAAATAGGGCTGAGTCAACACGGTTTCATCAAGGGGAGGTCATGCCTGGCAAATGTGTTAGAATTCTTTGAGGAGGCAATGAGCCAGTCAGGCAAAGGAGAGTCCGAGGAAGTAATGTATTTTGATTTCCAGAAGGTATTTGACATAAGATAAGCGCCCACGGTGTTAGGGGCAATGTACTGGCATGGACTGAGAACGGACAGGTTGGCATAAAGCAGAGAGTGAGGAAAGATGGCAGCTGGTGACTGGTAGAGTTCTGCAGGTGTCAATGTTGGGACAATAACTATTCACGTTATACATTAACAATCTGGATGAAGGAAGTGAAGACATTGTTGCTAAGTTTGCAGACAACATGAGATAGGTGGAGGGACAGGAGGGGCGGCACGGTGGCACAGTGGTTAGCAGTGCTGCCTCACAGCGCCAGAGACCTGGGTTCAATTCCCAACTCAGGCGACTGACTGTGAGGAGTTTGCACGTTCTCCCCGTGTCTGCGTGGGTTTCCTCCGGGTGCTCCGGTTTCCTCCACAGTCCAAAGATGTGCGGGTCAGGTGAATTGGCCACGTAAATTGCCCGTAGTGTTAGGTAAGGGGTAAATGTAGGGGTATGGGTGGGTTTCGCTTCGGTGGGTCGGTGTGGACTTGTTGGGCCGAAGGGCCTGTTTCCACACTGTAAGTAATCTAAAGTAATCTCTAATCTAAAGGTAGTGTTGAGGAAGTGGGAAGGCTGTAAAAGGTCCTAATAGGCTCTGAGAGTTGGCAAAGAAGTGGCAGATAGAACACAAGAAGAAATACAAAGACTGTTTGCTAAATGAGGAAAGCCTTTGGAAATCTAAAGCACAAACCTCATTCAGGTTTCTCTTCAGGTTAACAGGCAGGTCCAGTTTGTGCTTGAGAAGGCAAATGAAATGATAGCATTCATTTCAATAGGGCCAGAATACAAGAGCAGAGATGTACTGCTGAGGCTGTGTAAGGCTCTGGTCAAACTGTATTTGGAATATTGTGGGCATTTTTGGGACCCATATTTTAATAGAACAATGTACTGGCATTGGAGGGGTTTACAAGAATGATCCTGGCAATGAAGGGCTTGTCATATCAGGCGTGCTTGAGGACTCTGGGTCTGTACTCAATGGACTTTAGAAGGATGAAGAGGGATCTTATTGAAATTTACAGAATACTGACAGGCCTGGATAGAGTGGATGCAGAGAAGATGTTTCCAAAAACAGGAGAGACTCGGTAACCAAGGCACAGCCTCAGAATGAAGGGCCGACTCTTTAGAGTTGAGATAAGGGTGAATCTCTTCAGCCAGAGGGTGGTGAATCTGTTGAACTTATTGCTACAGAGGGCAGTGGAGGCCAAGTCACTGAGTGTATTTAAGACAGGGATAGATAGGTTTGTGATTGTTAAGGGGATGGAAAATTCCTGTGGAGTAGGCAGGAGAATGGGGTTGAGAAGCATATCTGCCAAGATCAAATTGCAGAGCAGATTCAATGGGCTGAATGGCTGATTTCTGCTCCTATTTCTTAAAGTCTTCTGGAGAGTTTCCCAAAACCCTGGAACACTGAACCTACTGGACTGTGAGCCCTGCTGTAGCTGTTTATCAACAGATAACCAAAGAGTGGAGAGAGTGTGCATTTAGGTGGGAACTTCAGAATGCTTCCCAGCTCCTGGAATACCATGAGTGCAGGAAGTGTGGTCAGTGACAGCAGTTGGAGCTCCAGGTTCTGGAGCTTGAGCAGCAGCTGGTGTCAGTGGAGAGCATCTGTGAGGCTGAGAGCTCCGTGGAGAGCACGTTTCTAGATGTGGTCACTCTGCACCTTCAGAGTATGCAGGGAGAGAGGGAATGGGGGAGCAGCAGACAGTCCAAAAGGACCAGGCAGCTAGTACAGGAATCCCTGAGTGCCTCCCACTCTCCAACTAGGATTCAGTTCAGAATCCTGATGAGAATGATGGTTCATCTGGGGAGTGCAGCCAGAGCCAAGTCCCTGGCACCACGGGGGGGGGGGGGGCTCAGCTATACAGGAGGGCAGAAGGAAAACTGGAAGAGCGATAGTGAGAGGATATTTGAGAGTGAGGGCATCGATAGGTGTTTCTGCAGCTGCAGATGGGAATCCAGGATGGTGTGTTGTCTCTCTGATGCCAAGGTCAAGGATGTCACTGAGCGGCTGCAGAGCACCCTGAGGGGAGAGGGGGAACAGCCAGCAGTCATAGTCCACATTGGTCCCAGTGATGGATGGAGAAAAAGGAACGTGGTCCTGCAGTCAGAAGGTTGGGAGCTCTGGAGGGAATTAGCAGCAGGAACTGAAAAGGAGGAATCTCCGGATGACTTCCAGTGCTACATGCAGGTGAGAATAGAATCAGGAGGTGAGCACAGGTGACTGTGGGGCTGGAAAGAGGATCCATGAGGGAGGTCTTTGGATTTTTGTGAGGTGGTTTACTCATGCAGTTAGAGAGGGTTTAAACTAACTTGGCAGGGCTGTGCGAACCAGGAGAGAATGTCAAAGAGGAACACAAAGGAACACAGAATCCTCAGTTCAGTCAATAAGTCACCTCCCAGTGGGAAGGATGTGGAGAATACAAATGCATGAATTTACAGAGACCTGCAAATATGATAGAGTTGTTATAAATGGGCGGGGCGGTCTTTAGCTTCTGAATATAGACTGGGATAGTAGCAGTGTAATGGGCAGGAAGGGCCCAGAGTTGTGAGAGTGTGTTCAGGTGAATTTTCAGGTGGCATCGGTGGCTCAGTGGTGGCTCAGGTGGGGCAGCACGGTGGCTCAGTGGTTAGCACTGCAGCCTCTCAGAGCTAGGGTCACAGGTTCGATTCCAGCCTTGGGTAACTGTCTGTGTGGAGTTTGCACATTCTCCCTGTGTCTGCGTGGGTTTCCTCCGGGTGTTCTGGTTTACTCCCATGGTCCAAAGATGTTCAGGTCAGGTGAATTGGCCATGCTAAATTGCCCACAGTGTTAGATGCATTACTGAGAGGGAAATGGGTCTGGGTGGGTTACTCTTCGGAGGATCGGTGAGGACTTTTTGGGCAGAAGGGCCTGTTTCGACCCCGTAGAGGCTCTAATCTAATCATTGGCAGTGAAGAAGGCTGTCTAAGAATACAATGGAATCTTGATCAACTGGGCCAGTGGGCTGAGGAATGGCAGATGGAGTTTAATTCAGATACATGTGAGTGCTATATTTTGGTAAGACACAAGACATGGGTGAGATCCCAAACAAATATTTCAGGTCAGTATATATTGTGGAGAAAGCTAGGGAATTTGGAAAAATAGTGATGTCTTGAAAAGAGACCACACACAAATGAGGAGACGCTCAAGATCTGAAAACACATAAAAGTAGTAGATAAACCCTAGGACCTGATCAGGTGTATCCCAGAACATTGTGGCAAACTAGGGAAGAGATTGCTGGGCCCCTTACTGAGATATGTGTATCACTGACAACTATGGGTAAGGTGCTGGAGAACCAGAGAGGTTGGCTAATGTTATGCCATTATTTAAGAAAGAAAGACTGTAAGGAAAAGCCAGGGAATTATAGACCAGTGAGCCTGATGTCAGTGTTGGGTAAGATGTTGGAGTGGATTCTGTGGGATAGGATTTACATTCTTTGGATAATCAATGTGGTTTTATGCATAGGAAATCATGTCTCCTGAATTTGATTGAGGAGGTGACAAAGAAGATTTATGGAGATAGAACAATAGACATTGTCAATATGGACTTCAGTAAAGTTTTTGACAAGGTTCCACATGATAGACTGGTTAGTAAGGTTAGACCACATGGGATCCAGGGGGAGTGAGCCATTGGGATAAAAAAATTGGATTGAAGATAGGAGACAGGAGTGGTGGTAAAAGGTTGCTTTTCAGACTGGAGATCTGTGAATAGCTGTGTGCCACTAACATTGGTGCTGGATTCACTATTTTATAGAAATGATTTGGATGTGAATATAGGAGTTACAGTAAGTTTGTAGATGATATCTAAATTGGTACGATAGTGGATAGCGAAGAAATTCATCTCAGAGTACAGCGGGACCTTCATCAGATGGGGCAATGGGCAGAGGTGTAGCATATGGAGTTCAGTTTAGATAACTGTGAGATGTTGCATTTTGGAAAGGCAACCCAGGGCAGGAGTTAGACAGTTAATGGGAGGGCCCTGTGGAGTGTTGCTGAACAAAGAGACCTCGGATTGAAGATGCAAGTGCATTATTACTTGAAAGTGGGGTCACAAGTAGACAGGGTGATGAAGAAGGTGTTGGGTACACTTGCTTTTATTGGTCACTATTTTGAGTATAGGAGTTGGGACATCATGTTGCAGCTGTACAGGAGATTAGTGAGGCCACTTTGGCAATAATGTGAACAATCCTGATCACCTTGAAAATAGGAAGGATGCTGTTAAACTTATAAAGCTGCAGAAAAGATTTACAAGGACATGGCCAGGAATTGGAGGGTTTGAGCTATAGGGAAAGGCTGAAGAAACTGGGTCTATTTTTCCTACAGCATCTAAGGCTTCGGGGTGACCTTATAGATGTTTATACAATCATGAGGGGCATGGACAGGGTGTATATCCAAGGCCTTTTCTTTGGGAAAGGGAGTCCAAAACAAGATGGCATAGGTTTAAGGTGAGAGGCAAAATATTCAAAAGGGACCTGAGGGGTAACTTGTCACACAGAGGGTGGTATGTGTCTGGATCGAGCTGCCAGAGTAAGTATTGGAGGCAGATACTATTACAGCATTTAAAACGCATTGGGATGGGTACATGAATCGGAAGGGTTTTGAGGAATGTAAGCAAAATGCTGGCAAATGGGATGAGGTGATTTAGGATATCTGGTTATCATGGACAAGTTGAACTGAAAGGTCTGTTTCCACGCTGTATGACTCCATGACGATGAGAAGCTGGAAAAGCTGAAACTTTTTATTCTGACACGTAAGAGTCTGAGGAGTGACCTTGTAAAGGTTTATAAAATCATGAGGGTCATAGAAAATGTGAATAATTCAGGAAGGAGCTGAAGTTTTGTAGAAATGGCAAAAAATATTCCTGAAGATCCTTCCAGGGATGAGGAACATCAGTTATACAGATTGATTGGAGAATTTGGGACTGTCTTCTTTGGCGAAGGCTGAGAGGAGATTTGTTTGAGGAATTAAAACCAGGAGGGGCCTGGACAGGGTAAATAGGGAGAAAATGTTCCCAATTGAGAAAGGATTGAGACCGAGAGAACACAGATTTAAAGTAATAAGTAAAAGTAACAAAAGTGAGAGGGGGAACAACATTTTCAGCCAGTGGGTGGTTAAGGTGTGGAATGCACTGCCTAAGAGTGTGGTGGAGGCAGCTTCAATTAAAACATTCCGAAGGGAATGAGACTGTTATTTGAAAAGGAACAATGTGCAGGGTGACAGGGAGAAGGCAGGAGAATGACACTCAGTGAATTGCTCAGTCGGAGAACCATGACAGACAGGATGGACGGAATGGCCTCCTTGTGCACTGTAACTATTCTGTGATTGTGTGATTGAGCAGAGTTAAAGCTGGGGGAGGTGGGAGCTCGGTGTCTCACTGTGCTGCTGCTGCTGCTGCTGAGGTCAGTGAGATCAGAGACTGGGACAGGGAGCCAGAGCTCACATCAAACTCTGCCCCGTGTCCGTCACACTGAGACTGGCAGGAGGCTACTCACTGATTTCACTCCATGCTGCAGGAATGGGACCACAGGCTGCAAATGGACAGAGCTCCTCCACACGGTGAGTAAAACTGACTGACTTATATCTTGCTTCTTAAAGGGGGCAATGGAACTGAAGTGGTACGGTTGGACAACTGTTAGACACAGTGCTCCTTAATCAACCATTTCGTTCACTGCAGCTCCCCACTAACACCTTCAACAAATCAGTAACTGTATTTTAGAAAGTGTGTTTCAGTATTGAAAGGGTTAATAACAGAGGATTGAGGTTTACTTACTCAGTCTGAGCTTGGTTCCTTTACCGAACGTGTCCCACAGTGAGAGTTCCCAGTGCAGAGGCTGTACAAAAACCTCTGCTCTCTGCTTCCCCCCCATCACTCTCAACCTCTCCCTGTCTCCCAGTCTCTCGTTCACTCTCAACTTCTTTCTGCCCCTCTCTGTCTCTCCCTCATTCATGTGTCTTTCTGTCTCCATCTCTCTCTGTGTCCAGCTGGGCTTGGGAGCTTTGTGAAATTTATTTTTCGATATTAAATCTTGCAGCTGTTCTTCACGCGTGGTCATGGAGTGTCAGAGGGAAACTTGAGGCCTTCAGTGAGCGGTGGACACCACAGGGACTGGAGTGTGTCATGGACAGTTACAATCCCAGCATGGGGTAATTTGTTCAGTTTCATTTGTATCTAATTGTGGATGTGTCAGTTCAGGCTGTGGGACTGTGTGTCCATTATTATACATTTTATATAACTGATTGATGTGTCAGTGCATGAGGTGGTGCTGTGTGTCTTGAGGTTTTGGTATGGCTCTGTATCACTGTGTTGAGCGGAGCTGCTATACCAGCTGTAATCCTGCTGACAGTAATAGTCAGCGACATCCTCACTCTGAACGTTGCTGATTGTCAGGGTGTAACTGGTCCCTGATCCACTGCCGGTGAATCGCTCGGAGACTCCTGTGAATCGAGATGTTGCAGCATAGATCAGGAGAGAGGGTTTCTGACCTTCTCGCTGCTGGTACCAACTGAGGTAGCTGCTAATGCTTTGACTGGCCGTACAGGTGATGGTTGCAGTCTGGCCCAGTTCCACTGACAGCACCGGGGGAGACTGGGTCATGATAATCTCCCCATTGATACCTGAGGGGTCAGAGAGAAACACAGTGAAGTCAGAACTGTCACAGAAAGAGCCGGTCAAATGAGAGATTGTTGGAGACACTGAGCATTCCTCTGGTTTCAGCATTTTCCCTTCAATCACAAGTCAGTGGAATTGGAGTGAAATGGAGAGCAGCGAAGATTCAAGGTGGAAGGAGAGAGATTTGTACCTGCGACACAGAATGCCAGGGGCCAGATCAGCTGGATGTGTGTAATCATGGTGTGTGCTCCTGTCCCTGTGCCTGGCTCCTGATAAACTCTCCCTTCACTGGGCTCTGCTTTATAAAGCTGCAGCCTGTGAGAGTCTGACTGGGTGTTCCTCAGTATGTAAATGGCATCAGGCAGAGAGAGCCACGTCAGCCCCTCACACTTCCTCTTCTCTCTCTCTCTCTCTCTCTCTCTCTCATCCTTTCTTTTCTTTCTCCCTTTTCCCTTTTTTCTCTTTCTCACCCTTCTCTTGTATACGTTCTTGTTATTCGTTGACTTTCTCTCTCTTTTTCTATTTCCGTCTCCAACTCTGTCCTCTCCCAATTATATAACTACTTATATCTTTCCTTTTTTCCATGTATGTTTGACATTCTGTTTATCTCCCTCCCTTCTGTTTTGGTTGGTCTCTCTCTCTCTCTCTTTCTGATCATTCATTCTTCTCCTTCACTTATATTACTACCTAATTCCTCACTCATTCTCTCCTTATACCCTCAATCTCTAATTGCCTCACTCTCTCTTTGTTTCCCTCCCTCCAGTCACTCTCTAGCAGGCATTATTCCAGGACATTGGAACAGTGAGTCCTGGGGCAGCAATTAAATGCCTCGCCCTCTCTCACTCAATCTCACAATGTACACTTGCTCTCTGTCTCTGTCTGTGTGTGTCTTCTGTGTCTCTCTCAATCAAAAGTTCAATGACATGAACAGCATTTAACAAGTCTCTACTGATCATCAATGATCTAGCAACATCAATCCCAGCTTGGCATTGAGGGAGAGGATCAGCCATGGTCATATTGAATGGCAGAACAGACTCACAGGGCCAATCCCTAACCCTTACCCTAACCCTAACCCTAAACCTAACCCTACTCCTGCTCTCTATTTCTATCTTTGTATGTCTGTGTAATCTCCAATCTCTGTCCCTGGATATTGATCCCTCTATTCATGGAAAAAGTTGCCTTCCTGTCCACTCTATCCCTGCCTCTCATAATCTTTTTGCCCTTCAGCAGGTTCCCTCTCAACCTTCACTGCTCCAAGAGAAACAATCCCAAACTTTCCAATCCTTCCTCATAGCTCACACCCTCCAGGCCAGGCAGCATCCTGGGAAATCTTTGCACCATCTCGAGTACAGTCATATCTTTCTCATAATATGGTGACCAGAACATCTCTGCACGTCTGTCTCTCTCTTTCACTGGATTGCCTCTACTCTTTGTCTCACACCTACTCTGTCTGTCTGTCTCTCTCTCTGTCCCCTCTCTCTCAGTCACACTGTCTCATACTCTATCTCGCTCTATCTCTATTCTTCAACTCCACCATCTCTACCTCTCTCTACCTCTCTCTCTCCCCCGCTTTTACTCATCTTACACTGCCTGAGATTCTTTATCCTGCTCTCTCTCACTTTCACACCCTGCCCTTCTATGTCTCTCTCGTCAACATTCTCTCTCTCTCTCTCTCTCTCACACACACACACGCACACTCTCTGCCTTTCCAACAAGGTCCCAAGTGGTAAAAGTTAAATACAGGTTATATCTCCTCCAAATCTAATGGATGTTAACCCTTGACACCAGGAGTATGTCTACTCCTGGAATAAAGGCCCATTTCCCACATTGACCAGGGTTTGGCCTCTCTCAGGAAGACGGTCAGATTCTTGTCAAATGAAGGGCAATTCTGTGCTGTTGGCCCATTCTTCCTGGGGACTGGTTTGGACACAAATCTCATTCCATGAAAGCCCAGCAGAGGGAGGAGATCCTCAGGCCATCAGTATGACCTGGAGGGATAGGACAGGATCTGACCCATTGACCCATCCTATCCATTCACAACATGTTCCAATCCTTTCCCCTCACCTTTCCCTTCCATGGTCAAGCTCCAGTTTTATTGGTATGAGGATTGGACCATCACACAGTTACTACAGAAAGGAAATGAGCCCCACACTCACTACAGTATCCATGTCCCACTGGACTGTCCAGTGGAGACCAGTAAGCATGGAATTCATTCCCACAGAACTCTCCAGTAGAGACCATTAAACATAGGCATCTTTGCCGCTGGAGCCTCCAATGGAGACCAGTAAATATGGGTCTATTTCCCACTGAATACTCGAGCAGAGCCTAGTTAACATGGACCTTATTCCTACTGGGCCCTCCAATAGAAACCAGGAGAGAAAGGCCTCCATTTCTTTGAACTCTCCAGTCCAGACCAGTAAATATAGACGAGCTTCAAACTGGCTCCTCCAATACAGACCAGTAAAGATGTGACTCTTTGTGAATGGATCCTCCAATACAGACCAGTAAACAAGGATCTCATTGCAAGATTGAACTTCGGAATGAGGAGCAGGAATAGGTAATCAAACCCGTTTCCTATTTAACATGATCATGGCTGAACTTAACCTCCTCTCCACTTTCCAGACGGCTACCTATTGCCCTCTATCCTGCTTTTCATCAGAAAGATATCTGTTTCTTTCTTGAATCTGTTGATTGATTCTGCCTCCACTGTGCTTGAGGAAGGGGGTGGGGAGGGGGGGGGGCGGGGGGGGGGGGGGGGTGGAGATGATGGTGCGCACTGACATCCACAGATTCGCAACCTTCTGCGAGAAGTAGTTGGAATGGAACAGATTCCATACAGTATGAAACCAGGCCATTCAGCCCAATAAGTCCACACCAACCCTTCAAAGAGCATTCCACCCAGAGCCATTCTGGAACCTTTTCCCTGTAACCCTATATTTCCCATGACTAATGAATCTAACCTACACTTTCCTGGACACTATGGGTAAATTAGCATGGCCAATCCTCTGAACGTGTACATCATTAGACTGTGGGAGGAAATCAGAGCACACAGATGAAGCTCACACAGACAGGGGGAGAATGTGCAAACTCCATGCAGTTGCCTGAGGGTGGAGTCGAACCTGGGGCCCTGGCACTGTGAGGCAGCAGTGCTCACCACTGCACCACTCTGTCACCTGTAGTTTCTCCTCATCTCAGTTTTAAACATACCTCCTCTCACTCTATGTCTATGACCTATTGTTCGAGACTGGCCCACAAGAGAGTACATCTGTTCAATGCTTGCCCTATCAATCTCCTTTAGCATCTTATATACTTCACTCAGATCTCCCCGTCATGCGACTGAATTCCAGTGAGTACAAGCCCTAGCTATTCAACCATTCCTCATATGGCAGCCCTTTCATCCGGGGAATCAGTCTGGTGAACATCCTCTGAACTGAATCCAGTGCCACCATATCCTTCACCAAGTAAGGAGACCACAACTGGACACAATGCTTCAGATGTGGCCTCACCAATGCCTAATAGAATTGTCACAATATTTCTTTATTTCTGTAATTCAGTCCTTTTATAATAAATACCAAGATTCCAATTGCTGCAAGAAATGCCAACATTCCAATTCCATGGGACTCAATTGGAACCTCCAACAGAGATCAGGAAACATGGGCCTCCATCCCACTGGAATGTCCAATGGACAGCAATAAGCCTGAGCTTCTTTCCCACTGGACCCTCCAGTATTGGAGCTTCAAACCCCACTTCCTCTCCATCACCTAGGTCTCTTATTTCAATCTCCACTACATTGTTTGTCTCTGCACTACATCAGCCCCTTGACCACAGAAACTCTTATTCCTGCTCATCCCACCTCCAAACTCCAACATTCTGATGTCCTCTCTCAGCTTACTCCATCTGTGCTCCATAAATTCCAAATTGTCTGGAATGAAATGGCCCCTTCCCTGTCTCATACCAAGGAGGAGATTGACAGATTTGATTTTAGTAATTAGTTGAAAGTTTACGGAGAGTGGGTGTGGTCAGAATTGGTCAAATTGATGACAGCTCCTGCAGTTGAATATCCTGCTGGCAGGCTCCAGCCTTTTACACACAGAATGGAGAAGTGTGTATTGTAGGCATATATTGTAAACTTCCATAGAATTAAACCTCAGCATCAAATGTCCCTCAGGAGGGGAGAGGGAATGTTCAGGGTCCTGAGCTCCATTTCCCAGCCCAGGCAGTTTGCCTCCCAATGAATGAATGAGATGCCAGCTTGGAGCCCAGGTTAGGGACAGTCTCTGCTGTGGACCCAAGTCAACAAGAGGCAGCTGGAGATCGAGCTGAAAGGAAAGATTTGCTGGGTTATGGGGAGAGAGGGGGCAGTGGGAATAATTGGATCACTCACAGACACCACAGGTGGGGGGGGGGGGGGGGGGGGCAGGTTTAGGACTAAATAGAGAAGGAACTTCTTCACCCAGAGGGTGGTGAATCTATGGAATTCCCTGCCCAGCGAAGTCGTTGAGGTTTCCTCAGTAAATGTTTTTAAAGCTGATTTAGGTAATTTTTTGAACAGTAAATGAATCAAGGGTTTTGGTGAAAAGGTGGGTAAGGGGGAGCTGAGGCCATGAAAAGATCAGCCATGATCTTACTGAATGGCAGAGCAGCCCAAGAGGCCAGAGAGCCTGCTCCTGCTCCTGGTTTTAATGTTCTTATGTGCTGTCAGATTCCAGGGAGTGCAGACAGTTCACAGTTTTCTCCCGTCTCAGTAACAAATGTCCAGCTGCTCCGAGCTCCTTCTTTCACTTCCTCACTTGGTGAAGTTTCAACCTTGCGATCTGACAGCCTTTGCAGTTATTTTTTACACTGGGGCTTTCTGCTGTGGTCAGAATCTCTAATAATAAGTGTCCAATCAGTGACAATCACAGCAGCTAAGAGCAGTCAGGACTGAGGAGCCAGGCTCACTGGGAAACACATTGGGAAGATCAAAGCCATCCCCTTCAGGTCCCGGTACAACCTCCATCCCTCTCCCTGAGCACTGTCTGCTGCTCAACCAGACTCTTTACAAAAACAGAATACCTCAGCAGGTCTGGCAGCATCTGGGGAAAGAAATCAGAGTTAACCTTTCAGGTCGAGTGACCCTTCCTCAGAACAGTTCTGAGAAGGTTCACGTCCCAAAATTTTAACTCTGCTTTCTCTCCACAGATGGTGCCAGACCTGCCGAGCTTTTCCAGCAATTTCTGTTTTTGTTCCTCATTTGCAGCATCTGCAGCTTTTTCGGCTTTTATTTCATACCAGATTCCTTAAAATCTTGGCCTCATCTTTGAGGCTGATCTGAGCCCCAAATCCTCCACAGCACAGAGATCACTCACTGAAAGTCCCACTCGTTGCTTTGGGACTCCAAACATGACCATTCTAATGTTGTCTTGGGCCACATCACAGCCACTGCCCTCTGTAATCTTCAGCTCACACCAAAACTCTGCTGCCCGAATCCGAACTCGCAACAAATCCCATCCCCATCCCCCACTGTCCTCACTGAGCGACATTGGCTCCCGGTCCAATAACACCTCGATTTTCAAATTCTCGTCCTTGTTCTGAAGTCCCTCCCTGTCCATCGACCCTCCCCATCTCTGTAACCTCCTCCTAGCTGCCTCACTCAGTGTGGTCAGCAATCTTGGATATATGGCTCTCTATTCCTTCATCCAAGTCATTCAGAAATATTATGAAATGCTAAAGTCCCAGGACGGATCCCTGGGCACACCACTATTCACCTCTTGCTCATTTGAGGACACACACATTATTCCCTCACTCTGTCTCCTATCTCCAAACTAATTCCTAACCCAAGGCAAATGTTTTTTCTCTTATTCAATATGGTTCCACGTTGATGAACAATCTCTCAAACAGTGAAACTCGGAGCAGGAATAGGCCATTCAGCCCTTCGAGCCTGTTCTGCCATTCAATATGATCATGGCTGATCATCCAACTCAGTTGCCTGTTCCTGCTTCATCCCCATAACCTTTGATCCCTTTCATTCTAAGAACTGTATTGTGCCCTTTCTGGAAAACATTCAGTGGTTTGAGCTGAACTGCTTTCAGTGACAGAAACGTCTACAGGCTTCCTGTAGAATGAAAATATTTCTCTCCATCTCAGCTCTAAATGTCCTTTCCCGTATCCTTAAACTTTAATCCTTGATTCTGGACTCCTTCATCATCAGGAACATCCTGTCTTGTCCTGTTAGGATTCTAGAGTTTTCAGTGTGACTCCCCATAATCTTCTAACCTCCAGTGAATATAATCCTAACTGATCCAGTTTCTCATCAGATCTAAGTCTAATTGCTGTCATCCCAGGAGTCAGCCTGGTAAACCTTCGCTGCCCTCCCTCCACAGCCAGAACATCTTTCCTCAGATAAGTAGACCAAAACTGCACACAATACAATCGTAAAATCGCACAGTACAGAAGAGGCCCTTCGACCCATTGTACCTGTACCATCCAAACTACAGTAAACCTGCATTCATCCAAATTTCCAACACAAGGCCCATAGCTTTAAATGTTATGATATTTCAAGGGTTAATCCAAGTACTTTTAAAAGTCCTCCTCAACTACCAGCCCAGACAATGCAAACCAGACCCCCACCACCCTCTGGGTGAAAATCTCCTCTTCAAATCCCCTATGAAGCTCCTGTCTTTCACAGTGAATGTGTGCCAACTCCGAAGAAGAGGAACAACTGCTTTCTATTCATTGTGTCCATTCCCCTCATAGCCGTTTACACCTCTATCAGGTCCTCTCAACCTTCTCTGCTTCAAAGAAAACAACCCGAGTTTATCCAGCCTCTCTTCATCGCTGAAATGCTTCATCCCAAGCAACATCCTGGTGACTATTCTCTGCACCCCCTCCAATACAATCCCATCCTTCCGATTGCGTGGTGACCAGAACTGCACACAGTACTCCAGCTGTGGCCTAACAAAAATTCTGAATAGCTCCAACATATCTTCCCTGGTCTTCTCATCTATAACTGAAATGATAAAGGCAAGTGTCCCATATGATTTCATCAATACTTTATTCACCTGTTACATTGTCCAAAGTTCATCACCTCACATTTATCAGGGGTAAGTTCCATCTGACTCTGATCTGCCCATCTGACCAATCCAGTTAGATCCTCGTGTCACCCAAGACCTTCTTCCTCATTGTCAACCATCTGCCAAACCTCGTGTCATCCAAAAACTCAGTCATCATCCACTCACCCCCACCCCTCACCTCTCACATTCTCATCTTCATTGTTTCAATACATCCTGAACAATAAGGGACCCAGCACTGATCCCTGTGGTATCCCACTGCACACTGGGCCCAGTCACATAAACAAATTTCTGCCTCCACCCTCTGTCTCCTGTCACTGAACCAGTTTTGGTTTGAATATTCAGGAGTGGACTCACTAAGGCCCCATACAATTACAGCAAGACATCCCTGTTCCTGTACGCAAATTCTCTCACTATAAAGGTAACATATCATTTACCTTCTGCACTGCCTGCTGCACCTACACGCTGACTTTCAGTGACTGGTATACACGGACACAGGCATCTCTGCATCTTCTTCACTGCTCCCCCTCCCACCCAGCTTTGTGTCATCTGCAAATTGGAGATATTACTCTTAAGTTCCCTCATCTAAACCATGAACAAATATGAACATTACTGACATGAATAGAGAAGTGGTTGGCAGGCTGGAAACAAAGAGTAAAAAAAACAGACCTTTTTCTGAAAAGGTCTGTTTTTTTTTTACTCTTTGTTTCCAGCCTGCCAACCACTTCTCTATCCATGTCAGTACACTGCCCCAGTCCATTGAGTCTTACTTTTACTCGCTAATTTCTACTGTGGGACTGTTTAAAAGCCTTCTGAAGGTTCCAGATAAACCACATCCGTTGGCTCCCCCTTGTCAAATCTGCTCATTCCATCCTCGAACAATTCCAGTCAATTTGTTCTGCATGATTTCCCTTTCCACAAACCATGCTGACTCTGTCTAATCCTATCACTGTCTTCCACGTGCCCAGTGATTAAATCTTTCACAACGAACTTGACTATTTTTCCCAATACCAATGCCAGGCTGACTGGTCCAGGTTGCCCACTTTCTCTCTCCCTCCCATTTTAAACAGTGATGTTACATTCGCAACTCTCCAGTCACTGGGAAAGTTCCAGAATCAATAGAATCTTGAACACCAATGTTCCCAAAATTTTTGGGCAATTCCTGAAGTAATCTGAAATGCAGGTTATTGGTCCCTGCGGATTTATCAAACTTTAATCCCATAAATTTTCCAAAACCATTTCCCGAATAAAACTAATTTTCTTCAGTTCTGCCCTCAGTCTATACCCTGACGTCCCAACATGTTTCAAATGGATTTGAGTTTTCCTTTGTGTACAAAGATCCAGAATGCAGCAAAGGCAGAAATTTCCTTGTCAGCTTTTGTCAGCGATACTTGTCAATATACTTTCATCCAATCAATTTTCAATAGGAATGACACACTACCCACCATTTCAATGCAATCTTCTGACCTGGGAATAGGATACAAATCCATCTTTGTGACTACATTCACTTTCCTATAGTGTACACAGAATCGAATTGAAACATCTGGCTGAGTCACCAAACAAGAGAACTCCAACTACTCTTAACAGTTCAATCAGGGGACCCTCTCTTGTTTGTGATCAGTAATTTGCTGATTTTTAGGTGGTTTGAATCATCCCCAGATCCCTGGTTCCACAAATGGGCTGATTTAAAACTGTGAAATTAAGAAGGCAATAGACAGGTGTTTCAGGGCAAAAGAATCTCTGTGTTTATTCAGAACAGGCCTGTGTCTGGAAGCTCTTGTTCAGATAGCGTTTGGTTGGTGTTCCCGCTCTCGGGTGTCCTTTGTTACGATGATGCTCTTGGTTTGGTGTCTGGATTCAGCTTCTGTGTTTGGCCTCTGTTGTTCTTGGTTCTAAAGCTGCTTGTTGGTAGTGTGTGTTAGTAGGCCGAGGTTGTAAAAGTTAGTTTCAGTCAAGAGAATGTGTTCTGGTTGGTGTCCCTTTCAGAGTTGAGGTGTGAACTGGAATTCCAGGCAGAACAATAGTTCCAGGCAGCCATTTTTTACAAAAAATCCAGGGTTTTAAATGATCATGACTTTTGCTCAATCCTACACAAGAGAACTCCAATTACGCTGACAATTCAATCAATTGATTCTCCAACAAGTATTGAGCTTCATTTGTTACTTTGACTTGTTTCTCTGGTTTTAATCAAAATGGATTTTGTTTTATTGGGTCTGAATAACCTACATCCACATCATGTTCGATTAATCTGGGACACCTATGTGTATCTTTTAAAGACCATGTATCAGTGTAGAGTTAGGCCATTCAGCCCATCACGTCTGCTCTGCCATTCGATCATAATTGATTTGTTTGTCAACCCCATACTCCTGCCTTTTCTCCATTACCCTTGATCCCTTTACCAATCAAGAATCCATCTATCTCTGTCTTAAATACACTCAATGACTTGGCCTCCACAGCATTCTGCAGCAATGATTAATCCACAGATTAACCACTCTCTGGATGAAAAATCTCCTCCTCATCTCAGTTCCAAAGGATGGTCCCTTCATTCTGAAGCTGTGCCCTCAGTCTCTCTGCCAAGTGGAAACATCTTCTCCATGTCTACTCTATCCAGGCCTCTCAGTATACAGTATGTTTCACTGAGATTGCCCCTCATCCTTCCAAACTCCATCAAGTACAGACCGAAGACAAACTCCAACCACTCCTCAGACAAACTTCTTTGTATTCTCTGAGCAATCTCACTCTGTCCCTCTGTTGATCTTCCTCCAGATGCAAAAATACAGTGTCTGAATTCTCTAATATCTCTGAATTTGTTCACCTCGTAGGAGGAAGTTCACTTTGGAAATTGTCCAATTGCCTTTGGATCTCATGCTTTTTCTCATCCCCTCCTCCATTATACTCACTACTTGACACACCTGTACACGACTGAATGGTTCCTCAAAAACTGGGAGAGGAATTAAGGATGCTGGTTCAGTCACATGTTGAGGTTTACCTATAACTTGACAAGTGTTTTTAAAAAATTATTCATTTTGTGTAATGTGAGCATCACTGGTTGGCCAGGATTTGTTGCTTATCCCCAGTTGCCCAAGGCCAGCATTTATTGCTCATCCCTAATTCAACTCTTTTGTCCATGTTTGAACCAATCTGTAATGAAGCCAGGAGCTGAGTGACCCTGGTGGAACCCAAACTGGGCATCACTGAGCAGGTTATTGCTGAGCAGGTGCTGATTGATAGCACTGTTGATGACATTCCATCACTTTCCCGATTATCGAGAGGAGACTGATGGGGCGGTAATTGGCTGGCTTGGATTTGTCCTGCTTTTTATGTACAGGACATAGTTGGGTAATTATCCACATTGTTGGGCAGATGCTAGTGTTATAGCTTTCCTGGAACAGCTTGGCTAGGGAAGTGACAAGTTCTGGAGCACAAGTCTTCAGTATTATAACCAGAATGTTGTTAGGGTCCAAAGCCTTTGCAGTACCCAGTGCCTCCACCCATTTCTTGATAACACGTGGAGTGAATCAAATTGACTGAAGATGGTTATCTTTAATGCTGAGGACCACTGGCGGAGGCCAAGATGGATCATCCACTCAGAACTTCTGGCTGAGGATTTCTGCAAAAGCTTCAGCCTTATCTTTTGCCCTGATGTGTTGGACTCTTCCATCATTGAGGGTGGGGATATTTGTGGAGCCCGCTCATCCAGTGAG
This sequence comes from Hemiscyllium ocellatum, assembly GCF_020745735.1. Taxonomy (NCBI): domain Eukaryota; kingdom Metazoa; phylum Chordata; class Chondrichthyes; order Orectolobiformes; family Hemiscylliidae; genus Hemiscyllium; species Hemiscyllium ocellatum. The sequence goes on along the minus strand of NW_026868080.1, from coordinate 43,826 downwards.
ATGTTTAATCGTCTACCAGTACTCATGACTGGATGTGACAGGGCTGCAGAGCTTAGACCTGATCCATTGGTTGTGTGTTGTCTAATACTGTCTGTCAATTGCTGCTTGTGCTGCTTGCCATGCAAGTAGTCCTGTTTGGTGGTTTCACCAGGTAAATACCTCATCTTGGTAAAAACAATGACTGCAGATGCTGGAAACCAGAGTCTAGATTAGAGTGGTGCTGGAAAAGCACAGCAGTTCAGGCAGCATTCGAGGAGCAGTAAAATTGACCTTTCGGGCAAAAACCCTTCATCAGGAATGCAGGAATACCTCATCTTGATGAATGACTGGTGCTGCTCCTGGTACGCCCTCCTGAATTCTCCATTGAACCAGTGTTGATTCCCTGGTTTGATGATAATGGTCGTGTCGGGGCTGGAGCACAATTCTGCTGCTGTTGATGGCCCACAGTACTTCATGGATGCCCAGTCATGAGTTGTGAGGTTGGTTGTAAGTCTGTCCCAGTTAGTCTCGTGAAAGTGCCACACAACACGATGGAGGCTATTCTCAATGAAGGCGGGTGTTGGTCTTCACAAGGACTGTGCGGTGGTCACCCTTACTGGTACTTTCGTGGACAGAAGCATCTGCAGCTGGCAGATTGGTAAAAATGAGTTCAAGTATGTTACATTTATAAAACTGTGCCACATCTTTATATAATTTTGGCTCAATAAAACACCTGATTCTGGATGCCTGTGGACAATTGGACAATTTCCAAATCCCCATGGTCCTGTCATGGAAATCTGATGTGCTCCTCACAATATCTCCCTGTGATAGCTGGATGGTACCACGAGCCAATATCTAACCAACCATTCTTCATCTGGGGGTCCATGGAGGGACGGTGGTGGGGGGGGCGGTCTCCACTTCCTCATCAGTGCTCCATTCTGAAGATAATAGCATTCTGAAACCTCTCCAGCCTCGACCTCAGTATGAACTGACAGTGCTCATTTATTTCATTCGGGATCTGCTTTTTGGATCTGCTGTAATTAGGGACATCATACCAACCACTCCACCTGGATTATCTTCACCCTTTTGGAAAGTTTCAGCGATCCTTTCACTTGCTGTGATGTCACATCAACCCTTATTGATGGATTTTGTTTAACCATTGCTCTGGTTACCTCACACGAAGGAGAGAGACCAGGAACCTGTTCCTGTCATTGTTCTGTTTCTTGGCCCTCCTTTGGACATTCTGTAATCATTGGGGAAGATACTGCCTTTAATCCTGACAAAATATTCCCCAGAAGAAAATCAACTCCCTCAACAGGGAATATTTTCCCCACTCCGACAATTACTTCTCCTGATAACAAATCACATTCCAGTTGTACATTTTGATGAACACCTTAGAATCCATTGAGCTCTCTGGAGGGAAAATCGATTCTTTCTCCAGTAAAAGTGATTGTATTGCCCCTGTATCTCTCAGTTTGATTCTGGGTTTAGCTGAAGAAAAAGGAGTCACCATTCCTTTTGATAAAAATCCTGTCCACCTCTCATCTATTTTACAACTTCCTTTACTGATGACAGAATTCACCTCCAGCCTTTTTGTTATAGTTACAGCTACAACCTGCTCCGTGGGATTATCTGTTTGCATTCCCTCCTCTGACTCATTTTTACTAACTCCCATAAATCTCCTGGGTCTTACCTCACAGCTTCCAACATTCCATACGCACATGGCCCACCTTATTCCAAGAGAATCGTTTCAACTTCTGATCATCGCTTCCAGCCTCAGCAATTTCTTTCTTAATCTGAAGAGTAGTTCTCGGGCAGGTCCCTCCTGTCCATTCTCTCCCCTGTCTACCTGCCTTCCACACACACTCCCAATTTTTATTTTTCTCCCATTTCTGGGCCTGATGGGAATAAGGTTTCTGGATCGGTCTCCCATCAGGTGACTTCTCCACCTCCTGATGCTGCTTGGCTTGTTGTGCTCTTCCAGCCTCCTGTTTGTCGACTTTGGATTCCAGCATCTGCAAGGTTTTGGCTTTAATGAAGACTATAATCATTAACCATTCTAGCTGCTTGTCATGCTGTTCTTCCCCTTCAGGCTTTTACATGAATTCTGATTCTAGAAGGGAAGGAAGTTTTAAATCCTTCTCAGAGAATAATTTCTCCGACAGCATTGTAAGTATTCTCAGCTGTTAATGCTCTTATCCACCTGTCAACATTATTTTGCTGAATTCTCTCAAACTCAGTAGAAGTTTGTGGAGGCTGTTTCTGTAAGTTCTGAAACATCTGTCTGTATGTTTCTGGGATCAATGCATATGTGCTTTTCACCTTTTCACTTCCTTGTGATCCTGAGAATGTTCCTCTGGCAGGGGTATAGAAACTTCTTGTGCTTCCCAAGTTCATTTTGCATGGGCAAACTCCATTGTTTTTCCTCGCCTCACTTGTTTAAATATCTTCTCAAAAGGCATGAAAAATGTCTCCACCTCCTTCTCTTCATAGTCATAGAGTCATAAAGCAAACAAACAGGCCTTTCTGCCCACCATGTTAGTGCTGATCAGTAAACACCAAACTGCACTAATCCCATTTACCTGCACTTGGTCCATAGCATTCCATGCCCTGGCATTTTATGTGCTCATCTGGATGTGTCTTAAATGTTGTGAGAGGAGCTGCCTCCATCACCTTCTCAAGCAGCACATTCCATATTTCTACAACCCTCTGGGGTAAAAAAAATCCTCAATTCCCTCTCAACCACCTTTTCATCACATTAAGCTTATTTCCTCCGGTCATAGACATGTCTGCCATGGGGAAAAGATGATCACAATTGACTTTGTTTATGTCTCTCAGAATCAGATTCACCAACCCCTTCCACCACGCCCCCACCCCCACCCACCCCCCCATGCTTCCTCTGCTCCACAGGAAACAAACTCAGTTGATCAAGTCTCTCTCCTCATAACTAACACTTTCCATCCCAAGCAACATCCTGGTGAATCTACTCTCCACCCTCTCCAGTCCAATCATGTTTGTCCAACAGTGATATGTACACAGTGTTCCAGATATGGCCTAACCAATGCTCTGTAAATTAACAATGAGACTTCCTTACTCCGATATTCTGCACACCGGCTAATGATGGCAAGCATCCCATATGCCTTCTTCACCACCCTGTCTAGCTGTGCTGATACCTTCTGGGATCGCTGGACTTGTACACCAAGGTCCCTTTGTTCCTCACTACTCCCAAGGAACATGAGAACATAAGAGCTAGGAGCAGGAGTTGGCCATCTGGCTCTTCGAGCCTGCTCCACTGTGCAATAAGATCATGGCTGATCTTTTCCTGGACTCAACTCCACATACCTGCACTCTCATCTTATCTCTTAATTCCTTTATTTTTCAAAAAAAAATCTGAGCTCTAAAAATATTTACTGAAGAAACATCAACTACTTCATAGGACAAGAAATTTCATAGATTTTGACCCTCTGGGTGAAGAAGTTCCTTCTCAATTCAATCCTAAATCTGCTCCCCTTAATTTTGAGGCGATGCCCTCTTGTCCAAGTTTCACCTGCCAGTGGAAATATTCTCTCTACTTCAGTCTTATCTATTCTCTTCATAATGTTATATGTTTCTATAAGATCCCCCCTCATTCTTCTAAGTTCCAATGAATATATGCCAGTCTACTCAGTCTCTCCTCATAAGCTAACACCCTCAACTCTGGAATCAACCTTCTCTGCACCCCTTCTAGTGCCAGTACATCCTTTCTCAAGTAAGGAGACCAAAACTGCACAAAGTACTCCAGGTGTGGCCTCACCAGCACCTGTACAGCTGCAACATAACCTCTCTGCTTTTTAAACTCAATCCCTTTAGCAATGAAGGACAAAATTCCATTTGCCTTCCTAATTGCTTGTTGTACCTGTAGACCAACCCTCTGTGATTCATGCATAAGGACACTCAAGGCACATGCCTTTCATTGTGTATATCCTTCCCTTATTAGACCTCCCAAACTGGATCACCTTACACTTGTCAGGATTAAATTCCATCTGCCATTGTTCTGCCCAGTTACCAGCTGATCAATATCAGACTGTAGCCTGAGACCCAGTAATCCAAGATGGCAGCAGAGTAGGACTCTTCAGACCAAGTTCATCTGCTCCGTCTGTTTCCTTTTCTGCTTTTTCTTCCACTGGTTTTTATTTTCTTTTGTGTTTTTCTTTTGTCGTTCTCCCTTCTTTTCTCTCCCAGCCACGGACTTCCAGCCTCACTCGCCAGGCCTCTGACCAGTGCAGCCCCAGTGTTGCGGCCTCTTGACTTGGTGTGGCAGAGTCCTAACCTGGCAGAGAGACCTCCCAGCTCGGTGAGGCAGACTCTCGGTCTGACGTGTTGGGCTCTCAGTTTAATGTGGAGGCCTCTCGGCTCAGAATGCTCGACTGTCACTCCAGCGTGACGAACTCTCGGCCTAGCATGGCGATCTCTCAATGGACCAACGTGGTTGTCTCTCGGCCCACAGTGTGGTCTTTTGCTGTATATAGTGGTCTTTCAGCCCAGCACAGCCTCAGCTTGCCTTCCGGTCTCGAAGTGAATGATTCAAAGTATGATCCCACGGTAGCTAAGCACTTAAGAAAGACTGTAATGATTGAACTTCCAGATTTATTTCTTTATTTTATTCTTAAAACTAAAAAGGTCAAAAAGTCTGTAACGTGTAACTTTTAAATTTATTCTTTCTTTATACCTTGTTCTTAAGATTCTGTATCTCGGTCCTTGTACCTAAGATGGCTCCTTCCAAGGTGACATCACATACTTTTCACTGTACTCCAATACTTTTGTACTTGAGTCCATGTAACACTAAAATAAAATAAAATCAATATCAACAACACCACCAATTTACGTGGCATCTGAAAACTTTCTAATTATACAATCACAGTCAATTCATTAAGGTACATTACAAACAGAAAGGGTCGCAGCCCCAATTCCTGTCATACACCACTGGTCACAGGCTTCCAATTACGAAGACAACCCTTCACCAACTTGTCAACTTGCCTTGGATCCCATGGGCTCTGACCATCTGGACCAGCCTTCCATGTGGGGCCTTTGTCAAACAAATCAATACTGGCATCCCGACCTCTCCAAGTATTGCTTAATCCTGTACTTCAGGATTTTTTCTAATAATTTCCCTCACACTGACATCAGACTAACTGGTCTGGAATTGCCTGGCCTATCCCTGCTGCCCTTCTTGAACAAAGGAACCACATTGACAATCCTCCAGTCTGGCACTTCACCTGTGGCCAGCGAAGTATTCATCAAGGAAAAGGCAATTAAACTTTCAAGACAATGAAATGAAAACTACAGTTAAGTTAAACCTAAAGACACGTTAGAGAAATGAACGCCTTCTCACTGTTATTTCAATACAATAAAGCTATAATGTTTGAATAGAAAGGATTTTATTTTGCCTTGTTTTGAAATCTTTTGCAATTGTGTTTTCTGTCAGTATGTTTTATTTTATCATCATTTCTTTTGTACACTGAGGTCTTATTATTCAATCTAAATCATCAGCATTGCGTACTTATGCTCTACAGATGCTGCAGACCAACTGCATTTCTTCAGCAGTTTGTTTGTGTTTCAGTCTGAGATCTGTGTTGTCCAATAATACCAGCAGTTGGGATGGGAATAGTTGGCTAGCATCATGATTGTCACTCTAATTAGAAATTGACACTTCGTATTTGATGAATCCAACAAACCCTTACACTGTTTTCACATCTGTCAGTCACCACATCACTGCCACCGCTCTTACCTTTCCAGAATCCAGGCAAATCCTTTTGCTCTCAGTATGTGACTGATGTACTTGGGCATCTTTAATTGCAAACTTTCTTGTTCAGCCTAATGACTCTTTCTTTCTTGTTCAGCTCCTGACAAGCTACACCCAGCAGGCCACTAGATGATGATTGTGGTCAGCAATGCTTTGTATCTAGAATAGCCCACTTTCTCCCCATATCCTTCTCACTCACACTCTCAACTGATTACCCAGGCATCGCGGCAGGTCACTGTGTTTGAGGAGAAATTGACTCGAAATTGAATCAACTGTTGGTATTTCATGTGGCCATTCAATTGGAAAACAAGTATATTTACACTGAAGTTAATAAATTATAAATGTATAATAATTGGACAGAATGATATATTAAACTTTGCAGCATTTGAGGGATATAACTTTTGCCGGTTTGTCAAGAATGCCGGTTCATAAGGTACAGGTTACAATAACATTTGCTGCGTATCTTTTATAATAGACTCCCGTATTTCTCCCACTACTGATGCCAAGCTAACTGGTCGACAAAAAACACTGTGTTCTATCTGTCTTCCTTCTTAAAATAGTGGGGTTATTTTAGCCACTTTCCAGTCCATAGGAACTGCTCCTGAGTCTAGATTTCTGAAAGATGACGACGAGTGCATCTATTCTTTCTAATACCACTTTCCTAAGTATTCTGGGGTGAGGGGATCAGGCTGCCAAAGATATTTTATGGCCCCTCTTTGTCCTCCTATTTTTTAAGTACCTCCCCACACTTTCGCTTCTCTTGAAGGGCCTCCCCTCTTTTTGATGCTCTGTACTTGGTATGTGCTTATTCCTTTTTCTTTCACAAACTATCCATGTCCTTTGACATCCAGGATCCCAGGAGCTGCTGTCCTTGCCTTTCTTTCTGAGCTGGCGCTGAACTACATTAAAAAGATCCCCATTTTCCAAATGTAGACTGACCTCCAAGTAACTGATCCCAGTCTATATTTGCCAGATCCTGTCTAATGAAATTGAAATTGGCCTTGCCTCACTTTAGACATTTAACTTCTGCACTACCCTTATTCCTTTCCATAATAGTTAGGAAACGTACGGAGTTATGTTCCCTATCTCCAAAATGCTCACCCATTGACTCTTCAACAATTTGACATTACTCGGATTGAGCTCAGCACTGCCCATGTCTAGTGGGACTATCTACGTACTGGCACCAAAAGCTCTCCTGGATGGACTTTAAAAATTCCATTCACATGAAGTCAAACATAAAGTTTATGTTAGAGAAGTTGAAATTCCTTGCTAATATAGCCCTATTCCTCTCAAGCCTCTCATTGCTTTGCCGACATATCTGCTCCTCTCTCTCCATCTGACTATTGGGGAGGCTGTAGTATAATCCCAGCAAAGTGATTGTCCTTTTGTCTAGCTCTACCCAGACGGCGTCATTTGAAGACCCTTCCAAGAAATGCTCCTTCAGTAGCAATACTGCAGTCATGGTTTCTTTTATCAATAATGCAACACACCCACCTCTCTTGCGCCCTGTCTATCCCACCTCAGACTTGTCTACCCTGGAATGTTGAGTGGCCAGTCCTATCTTTGTTCAATCTTGTCTCAGCAATTGCAACAATATGATATTCCAAAAAGACAATGCAACAGCATATGAAATAGCATAAGAGGTATGGTTAGTAAGTTTGCAGATGACACCAAAATTGGAGGTGGAGTGGACAGCAAAGAAGGTTCGGAGAAAGTGAGGACTGAAGTTGCTGGAGATCAGAGCTGAAAATGTGTTGCTGGAAAAGCGCAGCAGGTCAGGCAGCATCAAAGGAGCAGGAGAATCGACGTTTCGGGCATAAGCCCTTCTTCAGGGATTTCTTTTAAGCAAAGAAGGTTACCTCAGATTACAACGGGATCTTGATCAGATGGGCCAATGGGCTGAGAAGTGGCAGATGGAGTTTAATTCAGATAAATGCGAGGTGATACATTTTGGGAAAGCAAACCTTAGCAGGACTTATACACTTAATGATAAGGTCCTAGAGAGTGTTGCTGAACAAAGAGACCTTAGAGTGCAGGTTCATAGCTCCTTGAAAGTGGAGTCACAGGTAGATAGGATAGTGAAGAAGGTGTTTGCTATGCTTTCCTTTATTGGTCAGAGTATCGAATAGAGGAGTTAGGAGGTCATGTTGTGGCTGTATACGACATTGGTGAGGCCACTGTTGAAATATTCTGGTCTCCTTCCTATCGAAAAGATGTTGTGAAACTTGAAAGTGTTCAAAAAAGATTTATTAGGATGTTGCCAGGGTTGGAGGATTTGAGCTAAAGTGAGAGGCTGAACAGGCTGGGGCTGTTTTCCCTGGAGCGGCAGAGGCTGAGGGTGACCTTATAGAGGTTTACAAAATTATGAGGAGCATGGATAGGATAAATAGTCAAAGTCTTTTCCCTGGGGTTGGGGAGTCCAGAACTAGAGGGCATAGGTTTAGGGTGAGAGGGGAATGATATAAAAGAGACGCAAGGGGCAACTTTTTCACGCAGAGGGTGGTATGTGTATGGAATGAGCTGCCAGAGGAAGTGGTGGAGGCTGGTACAATTGCAACATTTAAAAGGCATTTGGATGCACACATGAATAAAAATGGTTTGGGGGGATGTGGGCCGGGTGCTGGCAGGTGGGACTAGATTGGGTTGGGACATCTGGTCGGCATGGACAGGTTGGACCAAAGGGTTTGTTTCCACGTTGTACATCTCTATGTCTCGCTGACTCTGTATTCCCAAGTGCCGTTCAATGTTCTCAGTTCAACCACATTACTGGTCAAGCTCCTTACATTGAAATAGCTACAATTCAGCTTTCTGATCCTCCTGTATCCTGGATCGTGTCCTAGTGGTCACTCAGTGGTTTTCTGCATTGCCCTTACTTTCCCATGAAGGGAAACATTGAGCATTAACTTTAGGGAATGTTAGACCAATTAGTCAGACATCAGCAGTGGAGAAAAAGCTCGAATTCATTATAAAATATTTTATAGCTTCGCACTGAGAAAACAGTGACAGAATTGGGCAGAGTCAGCATGGATTGTCAAAAGAAAAATCATGCTTAACAAATCGACTGGACTTGTTTGAGGATGTAGTGAATGGATTTGACAAGGGGGAGCCAGCGGATGTGGTTTATTTGGACTTTGTAAGGGGAATAGATAGGTGGTTCTGTGGTCAAAAACGAGACTTCCGAATAGCTCTGAAGGGGGAGGGTGAACAGATAGCTGTGATGGTGCATGTAGGCCGCAATGATATACATAATAAACGGGATGAGGTCCAACATGCAGAATTTAGGGAGTTAGGAACCACATTAAAAATAAGGACCTCAGAGGTAGTAATCTCAGGATTGCAACCAGTGCCGCGTATTAGTCAGAATAGACATGGAAGAATAGGCAGGATGAATGAGTGGCTTGAGATATGGCGCAGTGAGGGGGGGGGGGGGGGGTTCAGATTTTTGCGACATTGGGATTGGTTCTGGGGGAGGTGGGACTATTACAAATCAAGAATGCCTGCACCTGGGCAGGACTGGAACCAATGTCCTCCAGGCTACTTTTGCTCACGTTCTTGGGGACGGTTCAAAATAATGTAGCTGAGTGATGGGAACCAAATGAGGAGGTTAGTGGACAGTAAGGAGGTAGTAACTAAAACCTGTAAGGAACTAAGTAATGAAATGGGCGTGACTAAGGGTAAGAATAGGTAGATGATGAACACAAAGGGACAGGTGGTCTGAGATGCATTTGTTTTAATGCAAAAAGTGTAGTAGGTAAGGCAGAGGAATTTAGGGCTTGGATTTGTACCTGGTAGTATGATGTTATTGCTATTACTGAGACTTGGTTGAGGGAAAGGCAAGATTGGCAACTAAATATCCCAGGATACAGATGTATCTGATGGGTTCAAGACGGAGGTAAAAGGGGTAGAGGAGTAGCATTACTGGTCAGAGAGGACATCACAGCTGTGCTGAAGGAAGGCACGATGGAGGACTTGAGCAGAGGGGCAATTTGGGCAGACCTCAGAAACAGGAAGGGTACAGTAACAATGCTGGGGCTGTACTATAGTCCTCCCAACAGCCAGCACGAGATAGCGGTCAAATATGTAAACAGATTACAGAAGATGTAGGAGCAACAGGGTGGTGGCGATGGGAGATTTTAATTTTCTCAACATTGACGGGGATTCATTTAAAGTTATAGGTTTAGACAGAGCAAAATTTGTAAGGAGCACCCAGGAGGATTTTACATAGTATGTAAATAGTTCAACTCAGGAAGGGGCCATACTGGACCTGGTGTTGGGGAATGAGCCCAGCCAGGTGGTTGAAATCTCAGTCGGGGATTACTTTGGGAACAGTGATCACAATTCCGTAAGTTTTTAGAATGCTAATGGACAAAGACAAGAGTGGTCCGAAAGGAAGAGGGCTAAACTGGGGGAAGGCCAACTATAGCAAAATTCGGCAGAAGCTGGGTAATGTGGATTGGGAGCAGCTGTTTGAGGGTAAATCCACATTTGATATGTGGGAGGCTTTGTAAGAGAGGTTGATTAGAATGCAGGACAGACATGACCCTGTGACAATGAGGGATTGAAATGACAAGATTAGGGAACCCTGGATGACAGGTGAAATTGTGAGACTAGCTAAGAGGAAAAAGGATGCATCCATAAAGTCTAGGTGGCTGACAACAGGCAAAGCTTTGGAAGAATATTGGGAAACTAGGACCGATCTGAAATTAGGAATTAAAAGGGCTAAAAGGGGTCACAAAATATCATTATCAAAATGGGTTAAGGAAATCCCAAAGCCTTTTATTCATATATAAGGAGCAAGAGGGTGACTAGAGAAAGGGTTGGCCCACTCAAGGACAGAGGAAATTTAAGCATGGAGTTAGGGAAAATGGGAGAGATTCTAAATGAGTGGTTTGTTTTGGTACTCACCAAGGAGAGGGAAAAGCTGGACATTGAAGTTGGGGATAGATGTTTGATTACTCTTGGTCAAGTTGGTTTAAGGCGGGAGAAAGTGTTGAGTATTCTAAAAGGCATTAAGGTGGACAGGTCCCCAGGTCAGGATGGAATCTATCCCCGGGTACTGTGGGAAGCAAGAGAGGAGATAGCTGGGGCCTTAAGAGATATCTATGTAGCAATCTTGAACATGGGTGAGGTCCCAGAGGACTGGAGAATAGCTAATGTTGTCCCCTTGTATAAAAAGAGTAGCAAAGATAATCCAGGTAATTATCAAGCGGTGAGCCTGACGTCAGTGGAAGGGAAGCTGCTGAAGCAGATACTGATTTGGAAGAAAATGGATGTATCAGTGATAGGCAACATGATTTTGTGCAGGGAATTTCATGTCTTACCTACTTCATAGAATTTTTTGAAGAAGTGACAAAGTTGATAGATTAGGGAAGAGCTGTAGATGTCATACACATGGACTTCAGTAAGGTGTTTGATAACATTCCCCATGTAGCCTGATAGAGAAATTAAAGTTGCATGGGGTCCAGTATGTACTAGCTAGATGGATATAGAACAGGCTGGGCAACAGGAGACAGAGAGTAGTAGTGGAAGGGAATTTCTCAAAATGGAGAACAGGAATACATGCTGAGAACACTCTTGTTTATATGATATATATAAATGATCTGGAAGAAGGTATAGGTGGTCTGATTAACAAGTTTGCAGATGACACTAAGATTGGTGGAGTAGCAGATAGTGAAGGGGACTGTCAGAGAATGCAGCAGAATATAGATAGATTGGAGAGTTGGGCAGAGAAACAGACAGATGGAGTTCAATCCGGGCAAATGTGATCTGATGAATTTTGGAAGATCCAATTCTGGAGTAAACTAGATGCTGAATGGAAAGCCCTGGGGAAAATTGATGCACAGAGAGATCTGGATGTTCGGGTCCATTGTACCCTGAAGGTGGTAATGCAGGTTGATAGAGTGGTCCAGAGGGCAGATGGCATGCTTTCCTTCATCGGTTGGGGTACAAGAGTAGGCAGGTCATGTTAGAATTGTATCAGAATTTGGCTTGGCCACATTTGGAATACTGCATACAGTTCTGGTCGCCACATTACCAAAAGGATGAGGATGCTTTGGAGACGGTGCAGAGGAGCTTAACCAGGATTGTCTCATATGGAGGGCATGAGCTATGAAGAGAGGTTGAGTAGATTAGCATCATTTTCAATAGAAAGTTGAAGATTGAGGGAGGACCTGCTAGAGGTCTACAAAATCATGAGAGCTATAAACATGATGGATAGCAAGAAGATTTTTCCCAGAGTGAGGGGTTCAATTGCTAGGGACCATGGGTTCAAGGTGAGAGGAGAAAGGTTTAAGGGAGATATGCGTGGAACGTTCTTTACGCAGAGAGTGGTTGGTACCTGGAACACGTTGCCAGCGGAAGTGGTAGAGGCGGGCATGATAGCATCATTAAAGATGTATCGAGATAGATGCATGAATGGGCAGGGAGCAGAGGGATACAGATCCTTGGAAAATTGATGATAGGTCGAGATTGAAGCTATGGATCAGTGCAGGCTTGGAGGGCCGAAGGGCCTGTTCCTGTTTTGTAATTTTCTTTGTCCCTTGTTCTTGGACCTGAGAAAGCTCAAAGGAACAGAATGATCTTGGGGTACTTGTCCACTGATCCCCGAATGTGGCAAGACAGGTTAACAGAGGACACTTGCCTTGGTCATGTCAGGTATTGGTTATAAAAGCAGGAGGATATGGTGCAGTTAAGCAGAACATTGGTTAGGCCACAGCTGGAGTACTGTGTGCAGTTCAGGTCACCACACTGTAGGAAGGATGTGATTGCACTGGATGGGGTGCAGAGGGGAATCACCAGGATGTTGTGTGGGATGGAACCTCTTAGTGATGAAGAGAAATTGGATCAGCTCGGTTGTTTTCTTCAGAGCAGAGAAGGTGGAGGGGGACCTGATCGAGGTGTATAAGGTTATGAGAGGAATGGACAGGGAGGAGAGAAAGCAGCTGTTCTTCTTCATGGGAGGGTCAATAAAAAGTTGGTTTACATTCATTGTGAAAGATAGGAAGTTTCAAGATGTTTTGAGGAAAATGTTTTTTTATCCAGAGGGTGGTGGGGGTCTGGAACGCACAGCCTGGGAGAGCAGTTGACGTGGGAAACCTCACAAACTTTAAAAAGTACTTGGGTGAGCAGTTGAAATGTCATAACATTCTAGCTATGGGCTCATATTGGAAAGTGGGATTGGTGCAGGTTTAGTGTAGTTTGGCTGGTACACAGTTAATGGGCTGAAGGACCTGTTCTGTACTGTGTGATTTTATGATTGTATTGTGTACAGTTTTGGTCTCCTTATCTGAGAAAGGATGTTCTGGTTGTGGAGGGAGGACAGCGAAAGTTTACCAGACTGATTCCTGGGATGACAGCACTTAGATCTGTTGAGAAACTGGATCAGTTAGGATTATATTCACTGGAGGTTAGAAGATTGAGAGGAATCACGTTGGAACCTTTAAAATCCTAACAGGACAAGACCGGAAAAACACAGGAAGTATGTTCCTGATCATTGGAGAATCCAGAACCAGGAATTACAGTTTAAAGAAAAGGGAAAGGTTATTTCAGACTGAGCTGAGGAGACATTTCTTTAGCCAGAGAGTGGGAAGCTCATGGAATATTCTATCACAGAAAGCAGTTGAGACCAAAACATTAAAAGTTTTCAAGAAGGAGATAGGTCTAAAGGGACTTAGGACGAAAGGGATTAAGGTTATGGGAAAAAAGTGGGAACGGGACTAAGTTGAATGATCAGCCATGGTCATATTTAATGGCAGACCCCACTCGAAGGGCTGAATGGCCTAGTCCTGCTGTTCGTTACTTTGTTCTGCGTTTGAGAGACTGTCCGTAAACATAGAAACCTATGGAATTATAGAGTCAAAGAGTCATCGAGTCCTACAGCACAGAGACAGGCTTTTTGGTCCACACTGGTCCATGCTGACCAAAATGTCCATCCATGCTAACCCCATTTCCCTGCACTTGGCCCATATCCTTCGGAGCCTTTCCTATCCATGCATTTGTCCAAATGCCTTTTTAAAGTTGTTAATATACCCGCCTCAATCACTTCCACTGGCAGATCATTCCATATGCGTGCCACCCTCTGTGTAAACAAGTTGTCCCTCAGGTTCCCTTTTATTCTTTCTCCTCTAACCTAAAACCCCTCTCATCCTCAATTCCCCAACCCTGGGAAAAAGACTGAGTGCATTCACCCTATCCATGTCTCTCAAGGTCTTATACACTTCTAAAAAAAAAACCCTCAGTCTCCTACACTCTCTGAAAAAAGTCCTAGCTTGTCCAACCTCTCACAAAAACTCAGATTGTTGAGTCCTAGCAACATGCTTGTACATTTCCTCTGAACTTGTTCCAGTTTAATAATGTCCTTCCTATAACAAGGTGACCAAATACTCCAAGTGCGACCTCACCAACGTTCTGTACAATGGTAACATAACTTCTCAACTTCTATACTCAATGCCCTGACTGATGAAGGCCAGTGTGTCAAAAGCCTTCCTCACTGCCCTGTCGAACTGTGACTCAACTTCCAGAGAACCGTGTACCTGAACTCCAAGATCTCTCTGTTTCACTACAGTCCTTAAGGCCTTACCATTCACCATGGTACTCCCACCTCGATTAAACTTCCGAAAGTGCAACTATCACAATTATCTCTCTGAACTCATTTTGTCATTTCTCTGCTCATTTCTCCAGCTGATCAAGGTCCTGCTGCAATTTCTGATAACCTCCCTCAATGTCTACTGTAATGTCATCTGCAAACTTCCCAATCATGCCTTGCAGATTCTCATCCAAGTTATTGATGTGGATAGCAATGAGTAATGGGCCCAGGACTGAGCCCTGAGGCACTCCACTAGACACAGGCCTCTAGTCTGACAAGCATCCTTCCACTGTTACCCACTGCTTCCTACCATCAAGCCAATCAGAGAAAAGTATTTGTCTTTGGTCAGGAATTAGTTTGGAGGTAGGAGGCAGAGAGGAAGAATAGTGAGTGCATCCTCCAGTGAGGAAGATGTGAATAGTGGTATCCCCAGGGATCTGTGCTGGGAGCTCAGCTTTTTATGATATTTCTGAATGACTTGGATGAAGAAACAGAGAGCTGTACATCCAAGATTGCTGATCACACTGACTGAGGCAGAGATAGGGAGGGTGGAGGGCAGAGAGGGTTTTGCGAACAAGGATGAGAACTCGACAATCAAGGAGTTGCTGGAGAGGAGCCAATGTAGATACAGGGTGCAGGGGGTTGGGGGAACAGGACTTGATGCAAGTTTGAATACAGGCATCAGAATTTGGGATGAACTGAAGGTTATGGAGGGCGATTGCTGTGATGTGTGCTAGCACAACATTGGAATGGTCATGTTTGGAGTCCCACAGACATGATTGAGATTTTCAGTGGCTGGTCTGTATAATATGGAGGATATAGGGGTCAGATCATTCTCAGAGATGTGGCCACGTTTGTAAAGGGTCTGGTTGTGCAGCAGACCCCCAGGGAGAGGGATGGAGTTTGGAGCAGGAGATGAAGAGGATGGCTTTGATCTTCCCAATATGTTACACAGTGAGTCCGGGCTTTTCAGTCCTGACTGCTCTTAGCTGCTGTGATTGTCACTGATTAGACACTTATTATTAGAGATTCTGACCACAGCAGAAAGCCCCAGTGTAAAAAATAGTTGCAAAGACTGTCAGAGCACAAGGTTGAAAATTCACCAAAAGAGGAAGTGAAAGAAGGAGCTCGGAGCAGCTGGGTGTTTGTTACTGAGATGGGAGAAAACTGTGAACTGTCTGCTCTCCCTGGAACCTGACAGCACAGGAGGCTGGTTCTGGGATTTTTCTTTTCAGAAACAGCACAGTGATGGAAAAAGTGTCAGTCACTCTCTCACAAACACACACGCCTGCACTTCGAGATTAGAAACAGAATCCAGCAGCAGCTCTGTCTCCAAGCTGTGAAACCTGCACAGAATTGTTCCCTCATTCAGTTTTTAACTGGCAGGATAGACCAAGCAGGGGAAGCAACACAGTGGTGTGTACAGTCAGAAGGGAGTTGCCCTGGGAGTCCTCACCATTAACTATGGAACCCATGAAGCCTCATGACAGCAGGTCAAACATGGGGAAGGAAACCTCCTGCTGATTACCACATAGCACCGCCCTCCCCTCCAACCTCAACTGAGCAGTCAGTCCTCCTCCATGTTTGACAACACTTGGAGGGAGCACTGAGGGTGGGAATGATGCAGGATATACCGTGAGTAAGGGACTTCAAAGTCCACCATCAAAAGCTGCTCAGAAGCATCACTACTGAGCAAGCTGGTCAGGTTCCACCTGATTCAGCTGCTCGACTGGACCTGGGGCAGGTGGTGAGGGAACCAACAAGAGGGAACAACATACTCACTATCACCCTCACCAACCTGCCTGCTGCTGGTGTATCTGTCCATGACAGTATCAGTAAGGGTGACCACCGCACAGTCCGTGTGGAGACAAAATCCCATCTTCACATTTAAGTTACCTTACATTTTGTTGGGCAAGAGATTCGGGATGTCAGGAAGAACTTTGTTTTGAACAGCAATTGGTAATAAATTGGAAATTAGTGCCATTCAGGTGAGGCAGGTGAAGACACTCAGTGATTGCAATGGCAGATTGGATGGGCTCTTGATGGAAATAAACCTGCAAGGCTCTGGGGGTCGAGTAGGGGAGGGGGTGGGACTGACTGGATTGCTCCATGAAATGACAGCATTTACCTGACAGGCTGAATGTTCTCCCCCTGTGCTGGAAATAGGTCTCACTCAATGAGGGGTTCACAATTAGAGAGTTTGGATGCAGTAAATACAGGACAAATTGTTTCTCCAGGCAGGAGGGTCAGTAACCAGAGGGCACACATTTCAGAAAGGGTCTGAAGAACAAGAGAGAAGATAGGAACATTTTTATCCAGCGAGTTTATGATGTCTGTCTGCAAGGTGAGTGGGAGTGGATTCAACAGCAACTTTCAAAAGGGCCTTTGGAGAAATAGCTGTAAAGGAAACAATTGCAGGGTTATACAGGAAGGGCTGGGTAAATGGGACTCATTGGACTAATTTGTCTAACAGTCACAATAGGCCCAATGACCTCTGTCTGTGCTGTATAAGAACTTACACACACTTAGTCTCACCTTTACACAAAGACTGGGAGAAACAGACAATCCAGTTTACAGAAGAATGCTTTCTCAAACACTCTTGACAACTCAGGAAACAGGCCCAGACTAGATTCACTAGAGTAAGTCAGCAAATCAATGACAAGGGAACAGTAAACCAAAAGCAATGGGACTGAACAATATATTCAGTAACACAACAATTGAGAGGAGGAGGAGGGATGAAGGGCAGGAGGTCAGAGAGCATGCTGTAGGGGCCTGAAGGCTCTGCTGTCAATGGTGGGATGGAGGAAGCAGCAATGGGCAGGAGACTAGAGACAGAAGATGGAAGGGGGAGGGAGGGAAAGTGAGTCTGCAGCAGGACACAGATTGAGGGAGGAGGGAGGCCATGGAGGCAATTGGTTGTATGTGAGCTCATTCTTGAACGACTTCAGATGTCAGACAAGGAAGGGACCACTCCATATCAGACAAGTTGGGGTTTATGGAATGTGACTTCAGGAAGCCGGGAGAGGACATTGGAATCAATAGTTAGGACAAGCAGGAATTAGTGTTTCTGTGGTCAGGGGACTGAAGTCGTGCAGAGACAGACAGTGTTGTTGAGACTGAAATAAGGGACCTTCATGATGGAGTGGATTTGGGGTTTGCAGCTCAAGTACTGGACAGTCCAGTGGGAAGGAGGCCCATGTTTACTGGTCTCTCCTGAAGCATCCAGTGAGAAGGAGGTCTATGTTTATTGGTGTCTGTTGGAGGTTCCAGTGGGACGGAGGTCCATGTTTACTGGTTCTATGGGAAGGTGGCTCATGTATACATCATCATAGAGTCATAGAGGTTTACAGCATGGCATCAGGCCCTTCAGCCCAACTCATCCATGCTTACCAAGTTTCCAAAACTGAACAAATCCCATTTGCCTGTGTTTGGCCCAAATCTCTCTGAATCCTTCCTATCCATGTTGCTGTAAAAATCTCCTTGAAATGTAGTAACTGTACTCCCCTCTACCACTTCCTCTGGCAGCTCATTACACATACACACCAACCTCTGTGTGAAAAGGTTGTCTCTCAGTTTCCTTTTAATCCTTTCCCCCCTCAACTTAAACCTATTCCTTCTAGTACTGGATTCTCCTACCCTGGGGAAAAGACTTTGGCTATTTACCTTATCTATGACCCTCATGATTCTATAAACCTATATAAGGTCACCCCTCAATCTCCTGCATTCCCTGGAAAAAACATCTTGGCATATCCATCCTCGCCTTATAATTCAAACCCTCCAATCTTGGTAACATCCCTGTTAATCTTTCTTTTATTCAAACCAGCGTAATGACTTCCTTCCTATAGCAGGGTGAGCAGAAATGTACACAGTGACCAAATGTGGCCTTACCGATGCCTTGTACAGCTGTAACATGATGTCCCAGCTCCTGTACTCTCTGCTTTGACCAGTGAAGGTGCACGTGCCAAATACCTTCTTCACCACCCTGTCTACCTGTGACACCATTTTCCAGGAACTATGTACCTGTACCCCTCGGTCTCTCTGTTCAACAACACTCCCCATGGCTCTACCATTAATTGTGTAATTCCTGCCCTGGTTTGCCTTACCAAAATGTAACTCCTTCCATTCATCAGAATTTCCATCTGGATTTGTTGACCCACTGGCCCAGTTGATGAAGATGACATTGCACTCTTCGATAACCTTCTTCCCTGTCCACGATGCCAACAATTTTAATGTCAGCCACAAACTTCCTGACCATTCCTGCTATTTTCTCTCCAAATTGTTCATATAAATGACGAACAACAGTGGATCCAGGATCGATTCTTGTGGCAGACGGCTGGTCACTGGCCTCCAGTCTGAAGAACAACCCTCTCTCACCAGCCTCTGCCTCCTATCATCAGGCCAATTTTATATCTAATTGGCTCACTCTCCTTGGATCCTATGTGATATAATCTTACTGAGCAATCTACCATGAGGAACCTTGTCTAAGGCCTTGCTAAAGTCCGAGTAGACAGAGTGTACTGCTCTACCTTTATCAAGGTTTGTGATTACTTCTTCAAAAACTCAGTCATCTACTTGTCTGAATCGGAAAGTCCAATGAATAGGAGGCCCATGTTGACTGATCTCTCTTGGAGGATCAAATCAGAAGTAGGCCAATGTTTACTGGTCTCTGTTGGAGATTCCAGCAGGAAGGAGCTCATGTTTACTGGTCTCTTCTGGGAACTTCAGTGGGAAGGAGGCCCATGTCTCTCTATCGAGCAGCCTTGTGAACTAAATTCCATGTTTAGTGGACTCTGTTGGAGAGTCCAGTACGTCATGTACACATGGTGGGTATGTGGTCAGTTCCTTTCTGTTGGAACTGTGTGATGCTCCAGCCCTCATCCCAGTCAAACAGCCTGATTCAGAGACTGATCATGGCAGGGGAAGGAAAGGGAAAAGGATTGGAACATGTTGTGGATGGACAGGCTGGGTCACTGAGTCAGAAATTGTCCTGTCCCTCCAGCTCACACTGATGGCCTGAGGATCTCCTCTCTCTGCTGGGCCTTCATGGAATGAGGTTTGTGTCCAAACCAGTCCCCAGTGAGAATAGGGCAACAGAACAGAACTGCCCTTCATTTGACAAGAATCTGTCCATCGTCCTGAATGAGGTCAATCCCTGTGAGAAATGGGGAGTTACTCCAGGAAAAGACATGCTTTTGGGTCAAGGGTTAACATCCATTAGTGGGGCAGAGCAGAGGGAGATTTATCCTGAATTCAACTTTCACCACCTGGGACACTGTGAGAAAGACAGAGAAGCAAGACAAAGAGAGAGGTAGATGCAAATTGTGTGTGTGATCGAGCGATAGAGGGAGGGGCATCTGAGACAGTGTGTGATATGTGAAGGGGCCAAGAGAGAGGTAGAGGGAGGTAGACGTGGTGTGATTGAGGGATAGAGAGAGAGAGAAACAAGATGTGACTGATCGGGATGGATAGAGAAAAAGAGATAGGATGGGTGTGATAACAAGAGTGAAGGGAATCAAGAGAGAGTGGGTAGGGTTGAGTGTGAGAGAGAGAGAGAGACATGAGTATGGTCAGAGACAGAATGACAGAGATGGAGGGAGAGAGACTGTAGATTGGGATGCAGAGAGGGAGGGAGAGACAGAGAGAGGAATAGAGAGGGGCAATTAACATTTGGAGGTTTTCAATTGAAGTGAGCAATGGAGCGAGTGATGGTGAGAGAGAAAGATGCAGAAATAGAGATTATGAGACGGAGTGAGGAAGTGTAAGTTGGAGAGAGTGGCTTTGAGACAGAGTGAGAGAGAGAGAGAGAGAGAGAGACAGAGAGACAGAGGGACAAGTCCTGGTCACCACATTCTTGGAAGGATGTGATTGTACTTGAGAGGGTGCAGAGATTTACCAGGATGCTGCCTGGGATGGAGGGTCAGCTGTGGGGAAAGATTGGAAAGGTTGGGGTTGTTTTCCATGCAGCAGTGAAGGCTGAGAGGGGACCTGATAGAGGGGGATAAGATTATTCAGGGCAGTGATAGGGGGAGTAGGAAGGCACTTTTTACAAGAGTCAAGGACTCAATAACCAGGGACAGAGATTGAAGGAAAAATAGACACGGACACAAAGAAAGTGCTGCAGGAGTAGGCCATTCGGCCCTTTGAGACTGTTCTGTCATTCAGTATGATCATGGCTGATCCTCTCTCTTGAAGTCACCTTCCTACTTTCTCCCCATTCCCTTCATGCTGTTAAAATGCAAAACAAATATCTCTCTCTTTCTCTTGAATATATTCAGTTCCTTGTCCTCCATAGCCTTCAGTGGAAGATAATTCCACAGATCGACCATCCTCTGAGTGAAGAAATGTTTCCTCATCTCAGTCTGAAATAGTCTACCCCATATCCCCCTGAGACTGTCTCCCGGTTCCAGACTCCCCGACCAGGGGAAACCTCCTCCCTGCCCAGCCCTGTTAGAATATTATACATTTCAATCAGATCCCCTCTTATCCTTCTGAGTCCAGGCCCAATCGAGTTGGAGAGTGAGAGAAGAGTTAGGGAGAAATGTTTTCACCCAGAGGGTGGTGGGAGTCTGGAACTCACTGCCTGAAAGGCTGGTTGAGTCACAAACTCTCATGACATTGGAGCAGTATTTAGATATTCCCTTGTGTTGCTGTAGCCTCCAGGGTAATGGGCCAAGAGCTGGAGGATCATCAGATCTTTGTTTACCAGCACAGACACAATGGGCCAAATGAGAGAGAGAGAGAGAGAGAGAGAGAGAAGAGGAAGTGTGAGGGGCTGACGTGGCTCTCTCTGCCTGATGCCATTTACATACTGAGGAACACCCAGTCAGACTCTCACAGGCTGCAGCTTTATAAAGCAGAGCCCAGTGAAGGGAGAGTTTATCAGGAACCAGGCACAGGGACAGGAGCACACACCATGATTTCACACATCCAGCTGATCTGGCCCCTGGCATTCTGTGTCGCAGGTACAAATCTCTCTCCTTCCACCTTGAATCTTTAGCTGCTCTCCATTTCACTCCAATTCCACTGACTTGTGATTGAAGGGAAAATGCTGAAACCAGAGGAATGCTCAGTGTCTCCAACAATCTCTCATTTGACAGGCTCTTTGTGTGAAAGTTCTGACTTCACTGTGTTTCTCTCTGATCCCTCAGGTATCAGTGAGGACATCATCATGACCCAGTCTCCCCCACTGCTGTCAGTGGGACTGGGCCAGACCGCAACCATCACCTGTAGGGCCATTAGCAGCTACCTTGCTTGGTACCAGTAGCGAGAAGGTCAGAAACCCTCTCTCCTGATCTATGCTGCAGCAACTCAACTCACAGGAATCTCCGAGTGATTCACCGGCAGTGGATCAGGGACCAGTTTCACCCTGACAATCAGCAACGTTCAGAATGAGGATGTCGCTGACTATGACTGTCAGCAGCATTACAGCTGGCCTTCACGGTGATACAGAGCCATCCAAAAATCTCAATAAGCACAGCACCCCCACCTGTACTAACACATTCCACATTTTTGTGACATATACACAGTTCCACCTCCTGCACTGATACATCCACAGTTATATGTAAATGAAATTGAACAAATTACCCCATACCGGGATTGTCACTGTACATGACACACTCCAGTCCCTGTGGTGTCCACCGCTCACTGAAGGCCTCAAGTTTCCCTCTTGCATTCCATGGCCACACGTGAAGAGCAGCTGCAAGATTTAACATCGAAAAATAAAGTTCACAAACTGCACAAGCCCAGCTGAACACTACCGAGAGAGACAGAGGGAGGTCAGGGAGTGGGTGAGACTAAGTAAGAGACAGAGAGAGAGAGACAGGGAGCGGTTGAGAATGATGGAGGGAAGCAGAGAGCTGAGGTTTTTGTACAGCCTCTGCACTGGGAGCTCTCACTGTGGCTTACGTTCAGTAAAGGAACCAAGCTCAGACTGAGGAAGTAAACCTCAATCCTCTGTTATTAACCCTTTCAATCTCTAAACACAATTTATAAAACACAAATACTGAATTGTTGAAGTGTTGCAGTGAAGGAAATGTTTGATTGAGGAACACCGCGTCCCATACGGTGTACACATGTATTTCTTTAGTCCTATAACCCCATTAAACAGCAAGATATAAGTCAGTAAGTTTTACTCATCGTGTGGAGGAGCTCTGTCCATTTGCAGCCTGTGGTCCCATTCCTGCAGCATGGAGTGAATTCAATGAGTAGCCTCCTGCCAGTCTCAGTGTGACGGACACGGGCAGAGTTTGATGTGAGTTCTGGCTCCCTGTCCCAGTCTCTGACCTCACTGACCTCAGCAGCAGCACAGTGAGACACCGAGCTCCCACCTCCCCCAGCTTTAACTCTGCTCAATCACATAATCACAGAATTGTCACATTGCACAAGGAGGCCATTCTGCCCATCCTGTCTGGACTGGCTCTCCGAATGAGCAATTCACTGAGTGTCATTCTCCTGCCTTCTCCCTGTCACCCTGAACATTGTTGCTTTTCAAATATCAGTCTCATTCCCTTCGGAATGTTTTAATTGAAGCTGCCTCCACCACACTCTCAGGCAGTGCACTCCACACCTTAACCACCACTGGCCAAAATGTTGTTCCCCATCTCACTTTTGTGACTTTTCCCAATTGCCTTCAATCTGTGGTCTCTCGGTCTCAATCCTTTCTCTTGGGAACATTTTCTCCCTATTTACTGTATCCAGGCCCCTCCTGATTTTAATTCCTCCAACAAATCTCCTCTCAGCCTTCTCCAAAGAAGTCAGTCCCAAATTGTCCAAACTATCTTAATAACTGATGTTCCTCATCCCTGGAATGATCTTTGGGAATATTTTTGCCATTTCTACAAAATTTCACCTGCTTCCTGAATGATTTACATTATCTATGTCCCTCATGATTTTATAAACCTCTATAAGGTCACTCCTCAGACTCTTACACTAGAGGGAAAAAAGTCTCAGCTTTTCCAGTCCCTCATAGTCATGGAGTCATACAGCGTGGAAACAGACATTTCAGTCCAACTTGCCTGTGTTAACCAGATATCCTAAATGACCTCATCCCATTTGCCAGCATTTGGCTTACATCCCTCTAAACCCTTCCTATCCATGTTCCCATCCCAATGTGTTTTAAATGTTGTAACTGTATCTGCCTCCAACGCTTTCTCTAGCAGCTCGATCCAGACACACACCACCCTCTGTGTGACAAGTTACCCCTCAGGTCCCTTTTGAATCTTTTGCCTCTCACCTTAAACCTATGCCCTCTTGTTTTGGACTCCCGTTCCCAAGGAAAAGACCTTGGATATACACCCTGTCCATGCCCTTCATGATTTTCTGCACATCCATAAGGTCACCTCGAGGCCTTAGATGCTGCAGGGAAATTAGGCCCATTTCTTCAGCCTCTCCCGACAGCGGAAACCCTCCAATTCCTGGCCACATCCTTGTAAATCTTTTCCGCTGCCTTTTAAGTTTAACAACATCCTTCCTATCTCAGGATGATCAGAATTGTTCACATTATTCCCAAAGTGGCCTCACCAGCTGCTGTACAGCTGCAACATCATGTCCCAACTCCTTTACTCAATGCAGTGACCAATAAAAGTAAGCATACCCAACACCTTCTTCATCTCCCTGTCTACCTGTGACTCCACTGTCAAGGAATAATGCACCTGCACCTTCACCCCTCGGTCTCTTTGTTCAGCAACACTCCGCAGGGCCCTACCATTAACCGTAAAAGTCCTGCCTTGGTTTGGCTTTGCAAAGTACAGCACTCACATTTATCTGAATTAAACTCCATCTGCCATTCCTCAGCCCACTGGCCCAGTTGGTCAAGATCCCATTGTACTCTTAGACAGCCTTCTTCACTGGCCACAATGCCACCTGAAAATTCACCTGAACAGACTCTCACAACTCTGGCCCCTCCCTGCCTGTTACACTGCTACTACCCCAGTCTATATTCAAAAATTAAAGAACCATTTATAATGACTCTATCACGTTTGCAGGTATCTGTAAATTCCTTGCATTTGTATTCCTCTGCATCCTTCCCATTGGGTGGTGACTTGTTGACTGTTCTGAGGATTCTGTGGTCCTTGGTGTTCCTCTCTGTTATTCCCTCCTGGCTCCCACAGCCCTGCCAAGTTAATTTAAACCCTCGCCAACTGCACTAGTAAATCACCCCAAAGGAACTCAGTCCCAGCTCGGTTCAGGAACAACGCTGTCTGGTCTGTCCAGGTCCCATCTCCCCCAGACCCAGTCTCAATGTCCCAAGAATCTAAAGTCCTCCAACTTGGATCCTCTTTCCAGCTTCACATTCACCTGTGTTATCCTCCTGTTCCTATTCTCACTTGGATGGGGCACTGGGAGAAATCCGGAGATTCTAACTTTTGAGATCCTAGTACTAATTCCCTCCAGAGCCCCCTAAATTCTGACTGCAGGACCACATCCCTTTCCTCCCTCTGTCACTGGGACCGATGTGGACCACGACTGCTGCCTGTTCCCCCTCTCCCCTCAGGGTGCTCTGCAGCCGCTCAGAGACATCCTTGACCCTGGCACCAGGGAGACAACACACCATCCTGGATTCCCATCTGCAACTGCAGAAACACCTATCGATTGCCCTCACTCTCGAATCTCCTCTCGCTCTCCCTCTTCCTTGTACCCCCTGTACTGCTGAACCCTCCACCTTGGTGCCATGGGCTTGGCTCTGGCTGCACTCCCCAGATGAACCATCATTCTCATCAGGATTCTGAACTGAATCCTGGTTAGAGAGTGCGATGCACTCAGGGGATTCCACTACTAGCTGCCTGGTCCTTTTGGACTGTCTGCTGCTCCCCCATTCCCTCTCACCCTGCATTCGCTGAAGCTGCAGAGTGACCACATCTAGAAACGTGCTCTCCACGGAGCTCTCAGCCTCACGGACGCTCCGCACTGACACCAGCTGCTGCTCAAGCTCCAAAACCCGGAGTTCCAACTGCTGTCACTGACCACACTTTCTGTTCTCATGGTATTCCAGGAGCTAGGAAGCATTCTGAAGTTCCCACCTAAATGCACACTCTCTTCACCCTTTGGTCATCTCTTGGCAAAGTTCTGATGACAAACAGCTCCAGCAGGGCTCACAGTCCAGTGGGTTCAGTGTTCCAGGGTTTTGGGGAAACTCTCCAGAAGACTTTAAGAAATAGGAGCAGAAATCAGCCATTCAGCCCATTGAATCTGCTCTGCCAGTTGATCTTGGCAGATATGCTTCTCACCCCCATTCTCTGCTTGATCCACAGGAACGTTCGATCCCCTTAACTATCACAAACTATCTATCTCTGTCTTAAATACACTCAGTGACTTGGCCTCCACTGCCCTCTGTAGCAATACATTCCACAGATTCACCACCCTCTGGCTGAAGAAATTCCTCCTCATCTCAGCTCGAAAGGGTTGGCCCTTCATACTGAGGCTGTGCCTTGGTTACCGACTCTCTCCTGTTTTTGGAAACATCTTTTTCACATCCACTCTATCCAGGTTGATCAGTATTCTGTAAATTTCAATAAGATCCCTCCTCATCCTTCTAAACTCCATTGAGTACAGACCCAGAGTCCTCAAGCACATCTGATACGATAAGTCCTTCATCCCCAGGATCATTGTTGTAAACCTCTCCAATGCCAGCCCATGGTTTCTTAGAATATGGGTCCCAAATCTGCTCACAATATTCCAAATGCAGTCTGACCAGAGCCTTACACAGCCTCAGCAGTACATCTCTGCTCTTGTATTCTGACCCTACTGAAATGAATGCTAACATTTCATTTGCCTTCCCAAGCACAAACTGGACCTGCCTGTTAACCTGAAGGGAAACCTGAATGAGGTTCGTGCTTTAGATTTCCGAAAGCTTTTCTTATTTAGAAAATAGTCTTTGCATCTCTTCTTCCTCCCAAAGTGCACACCCTCACACTGTAACACATTGTATTCTATCTGCCACTTCTTTGCCCACTCTCCCAGCCTTTCCAGGAGCTTTTACATTCTTCCCACTTCCTCAACACTACCTGTCCCTCCACCTATCTCATGTCATCTGCAAACTTAGCAACAATGTCTTCACTTCCTTCATCCAGATTGTTAATGTATAACGTGAATAGTTAAGGTCCTAACATTGACCCCTACATGACTCTACCAGTCACAAACGACCATTTTTCCTCACTCTCTGCTTTATGCCAACCTGCCAGTCCTTAGTCCATGCCAGTGCCTCGGCCCTCACACTGTAAGCTTTTATCTAATGTCAAAGGCCTTCTAGAAATCCAAATACATTACTTCCTTTGACTCTCCTTTGTCTGACTGGCTCATTGCCTCCTCAAAGAATTCTAACAGATTTGCCAGGCATGACCTCCCCTTGATGAAGCCGTGTTGACTCAGCCCTAGTTTACAATTGCACCTCTAAGTCCTCTGCAACTTCATCCTTAAATTGAAGTCTAAAACCTTACCAACAACTGAGTCCAGGCTAACTGGCCTATAATTTCCCATCTTCTCCCTCCTCCCTCCCTTCTTAAACAGGGCTGTTATGTGAGCCACTTTCCAGTCCCTTGCCCCCATCAGATCCCTGTCCACCACACTGTCATACCCTGACTCCATTGATTCCTGAAAGATCATCTCCAATACCTCCATAATTTACTCAGTGATCTCCTTCAGAACACACTCATGTAGTTCATCTAGTCTGGGTGAGTTATCCACATTCAACCTTTCAGCTTCGATTCAATTCCTCTGCTATTTCTTCACTTCCTATAATACTTTCTCCAGCCTCATTTTCCAATGTCTATTTTTGCCTTCCTCTTCCTTTTTATACATCTGATAAAACTCGTGCAATCTTCTTTTGTATTACCGGCTAACTTACCCCCACATTTCCCCTTCTCCACCTTTAATGCTTTTTTATTTATCCTCTCCAGGTTTTCAAAGGCTTCCTAACCCTCTGGCTTCCCACTTTTCTCTACCACATTGTGCATTTTTTTCTTTTGCTTTTATGCTGTCCGTGACTTCCCTCACCAGCCATGGTTGCCTTGTCCTCCCCTTAGTATGTTTCTTCTTTTTTCGGATGAATTCCTGCTCTGCTTCCTGAATTATGCCCAGAAACCCTGCTGTTTGCTGCCCCACCATCTTACCTGCTCGGCTCCCCTTCCAACCAACTCTGGTCAACTCCTTCCTCATGTCTTTGTTGTTCCCTTTACTCAACTGAAATACAGATCCATCTGATTGCAGCTTCTCCCTCTCAAACTACAGGGGGAATTCTATCATATTATGATCATTTTTCCAGAAGGATACTTTCACCTTCAACTCATTAATCAAGTTTGCCTCATTCCACATCACTGAATCCAGAACTGCCTGTTCCATAATGGCTCAACCGCAAGCTGCTCCAAAAACGATCTTGTAGACATCCATGAAAACCTTTTCTTGAGACGTGCTACCCAGTCCACCTATCCATTGAGGTCTGCCCTGACATTTTGTATACGGCTTTTCTGTCTCCTGATTGATTTCCTTCTCCACACCCTGATTACTGCTTGGAGATCTGGACATAACTTGCATCATATTCTTTATTTCTTGCGGTTCCTCAACTCTACCCACACACATTCTACACCTTTTGACTCTATCTCACTTCTTGCTTTGATTTAATTTAATATCGTACTAACAAGGCAACTCTTCCCCCTCTGTCCATCTGCCTGTTCTTTTGATGGGACATGTATCCTTGGATATTTAGTTCCCAGCCCGGATCCCCTTACAGCCATGTCTCTGTGATACCCACAACATCGTACCTGCCAGTTTCAATCTGCACTACCAGCTCATTGCGTATACTGTGTGCTTTTAAGTCCAACACCTTCAGTCCTGCATTGACTGCTCTCTTTCTCATCATTATCCTCTTATCTGCTGTGCTTGATGCTCGACTCTTGTTCCTTTCTGTACTCTCTCTCCTGGTATGCCTTCTAGAAACCGAATAGCCTCTCTTGAGCCCTCCTCCACTTTAACTAGTTTAAATTCCTTGGAAACTCAATTTACCTCGATTTATGGCATCACTTTGTCTGCCTTACTCAGAATGCTTCGTGCATTTAGATACAAACCCTTTAAGTTTGTTCTATTGTTCGTTTTCCCTGCACTTTTATGGTTCCTTTAATATTCAAAAATTCTATCCCTTCCTTTTATTTTCTGGTAACAATCAATCCCATCACTAACCAGCAATCCTGCCTTCTCCTTTACCTTCCATTTTCTCATTTTCCATCCAACTGAACCAAATTCCTTTCTCTTTGGGTTGAGTTCAGGACAATATTTATCCTTGGACCAACATCATCAAAAATGCTCTTTGATCTCATTGCTTCTAGTGGGATCTTGCTGTGTAGAAATTGGCTGTCCCTTTCCTGACATTGCAACAGTGACTTGTTTTAAAACAAAATGTAAATGTCTTTGGGAGAGCCTGAGGTGTTAGGGGCTCGATTGAAATACAATTACAGTTATGGAGATGTACAGCAGAGAAACTGACCCTTCAGTCCAAGTCATCCATCCTGACCAGATACCCTAAATTAATCTAGTCCCATTTGCCAGCATGAGGCCCATGTCGCTCTCAACCCTTCCTATACATATACCCATCCAGATGGCTTTTTAAATATTGTAATCATACCAGCCTCCACCACTCCCTCTGGCAGCCCATTCCAAAAATGTACGACCCTCTGCATGAAAACGTTGCACCTTAGGTCCTTTTTAAATCTTTCCCCTGTCACCTTCAACCTATGCCCTCTAGTTCTGGACTCCCCCACTCTGAAGAAAAGATCTACTCTATTCACCGTATCTATATCCCTCATGATTTTATAAACCACTGTGTGGTCACCCCTCAGCCTCCAACAATCCAGGGAAAATAGTCTCAGTCTATTCAGCTTCCTCCGATAGCTCAAACTCTCCAACCTTGGTAACACCCTTATAAAACTTTTCTGAAGCATTTTAAGGTTCACAATATTGTTCCTACAGCAGGGAGACCAGAATTACACACCGTATTCCAAAAGTGACCAATGTCTGGCACAACCACAACAGCTCCCAACTCCAATACTCAATGCGCTGCCCAATAAAGGAAACCATACCAAGTTACTTCGTCACTCCCCTACCTACCTGCAACTCCACTTTCACGGAACTTTTTTTTTGGTTGAACTGGGAGTCTTTCAGATGGCACTGTTGGATGAAGAGCAGGCAGTTCCTTCTGGTGTACCTGGTCACTATTTATCCCCCAATAAAAATCACTAAAAATCTATTTCTCTGCTAATTATCATACTGTGTTTGGGATCTCACTGCACAAAGTCTGCTGGAAAGAGCCATTGGGACATCCTGAGCTGGGGACAGGTGCTACACAAATGCAGGTCTTTCTTTAAGGTTAGAGTCTCTTGATCCTGAACCTCACCCATTGTCTGCGCACTCTCACCTTCCAGGAGGCATGGGGTCATTAGGAGCAGTGACCCTGCCTGACCCCAGGTCACTGAGACTCTTTGCAGCCTCACCCTTGATCTCAGCCCAGTGGTGTGCAGCAAGGTTTGAAATGTATTCAAGAGCATTCTACACAGACACGCCAATGTGACTCCTTCCCGAAATGTTTGGATCCAAGTCTGCTCCAATGTTCTCGGATAAAGTTCTCCTCATCTGTGGGTAATCCGAGGTTTGTTAAAGAGGGATCGAGCTCCATCCCACTCTCCAGCTCTTGCTCCATAGCTCTGGATGTTTCGCTGTTCCAAGTGAATATCCAAGTGTTTTTTCAATGTGATGAGGGTTTCTGCCTCTCCCACCCTTTCAGACAGTGAGTCCCAGATCCCATCAGCCTCTGGGTGAAAACAATTACTCCTCAATTCACCTCGAACCCTGTCCCCAATTCATTTCAATCTCTCCCCATGGTTATTGCCCTCTCTGCTGATGGAAATCAGTCCTTCCTACCAATTCTATCTTGGCCCTCATCATTTTACACGCCTTGATCAAATCTCCCCTCAGCCTTCTCTGTTCCAAAGAAAACAGTCCCAGCCAAACCAATCATTCCTCAAAACTAAAACTCCCCATTCCTGACAAAATCCTCCACTGTCCCCATCACTCAGGGGATCATATCCTTCCTGTAATGTGGTGACCAGAACTGTACACTGTTCTCTCACTGTGCTCTAACTGGGGTTTGATAAAGTTCCAGAATAAACAAATTTCTTGCTTTCACTCTCAACCAAAAATGAGATAAGGGAGGTGATGGCCTAATAGTATTATTGTTGACCTGTTAATCCAGAGATCCAGATTAATGTTCTAGGGACCAGGGCAGAATCCTGCCACAGCAGATGGTGGAATTTGAATTCAATTTTAAAAATCTGGAATTAAGAGTCTGATGATGACCATGAAACAATTGTTGATTGTCAGGAAAAAAAGCCATCTGATTCCCTAATGTCCTTTAGGGAAGGAAACTGCCATCCTTACCATGTGACACCAGACCCACAGCAATGTGGGTGACTCTAAAATGCCCTCTGGGCAATTAGGGATGGGCAATAAATGCTGCCGATCCAGCAATGCCCTCATTCCATCAAGGGAAAAAGAAAAACAGTTTATCCCATGTGTCTTCTGAACCACCTCACTGACCTGCATTCATTAATCACCATGGCCACATCTTCCACCTGCACACACATCTGACTTCCAGCCTCAAGCTGACGAGAGACATTCCTTCATTATCTGAGAAACGGACAGAAACATAAAACACAGGAGCAGCAGTAGGCCATTCGGCCCCTCAAGCCTGCTCCACCATTCAATATGATCATGGTCAATCATCCAACACTGTCCCCTGTTCCTGCTTGCTCCCCACATTCTT
Source organism: Hemiscyllium ocellatum (assembly GCF_020745735.1). Taxonomy (NCBI): domain Eukaryota; kingdom Metazoa; phylum Chordata; class Chondrichthyes; order Orectolobiformes; family Hemiscylliidae; genus Hemiscyllium; species Hemiscyllium ocellatum. Next base: position 12,677 of record NW_026868080.1, on the reverse strand, counting down.
TGAACTCATTAATCTTAAGAACTGTATCTAATTCCTTCTTGAACACATACCGCATCTAATTCTCTCATGCTGGTAAATTGATGAGAAGTATTGAGTTGTTTTTTGACACAATGATCCGTTGGGCCTTTTGGGTCTCTCTGACTCTGACTCTATTATTATATGTTATGAATAACTGGGTACCAAGGACTGATCCCTGTGGTACCCCAACTGGGAAATATCTGCCATTCAGAAAAAGACTCGCTCTTCCTGTCCTGTCTGCCAACCAGTTCTCAATCCATGTCAGTACCTGACCCCAATCCTCTTGTTTGTTGTGATTTCTTTGATTCAGTTGGACACAGTTAATCCTGTCTTTGCCTTCCTCAGGTCCTGTTCAATGCCACCCCTGCATTTTCGATCCTCCTCTGGGCTTTCTGCAGATAACTCCAGATAACCAACATCACCTTCCCTGTTTGGTCTTCCCTACTCTGGCTGCCTTTTGACATCCCAGGCTGAGAGTCTAGATTTGGGAGTCCCACCCTTACTCATTGTGGGAAAAGATTCTGAACAATCTCTGTCTTTTCTTTTGAGGGATCCCACTGCCCTGACATTGATTTCACATGATGGCGTTGGTTCCAGTCCACTTTTACTAAATTATCGCACAGTTTAGTAAAATAGTTCATTCCCAAGTGAAAACGTTAACACTTGCTGCATGGTTCTCCATTTCCATCTCTACTCTCAATCTCACTGAGTTCTGATCACTGTCACTAAACTGCTCCCCCATTGATAGCCTTCCAGCTGCCCACATTCATTCCCTAAACAAGAGTCCAAACCTGTTCCTTGTCTTTCCCCATCACCTTCTCGGGGCAATTAGGGATGAGAAATAAATGCTGGCCCTGCTCGTGACACTCACTCCCAAGAAGCAATTTAAACAATACCTGTTTTTTTTGTCGGGTTTGGTAGGTATTGGATACAAATGTTCAAACATTTTACCAGTGAATGTTCTGAGAGTTGAAGTTTCTTCAAATGGCAGGGATTAAAATTGTTTCTTTTGTCTTTCAGGCCGTGAGAACTCTCAGCCCAAGCTGACCCTGCTGCCCCCCTCCCTGGAGCAGGTCAATGCCAAGGGCACTGCCACCCTGGTGTGCCTTGCCAATCACTTCTATCCCGATGAGCTGGAGGTGCAGTGGAAGAAGGACGGTGCAGTCATTTCGGACGGGGTTCAGACCAGCAACTACCTGCGAGCTTCGGACAGCACCTACAGTGTCAGCAGCCTGCTGACCCTCTCTGGGTCTGACTGGGAGTCCAACGCTCGCTTCTCCTGTGCCCTCACCCACGTGACCCTCCCCTCTCCCCTCAGCAAGAGCATCAGGAGATCAGAATGTGTGTAGAGTGTTTGAGACAGTCCACAGAGGAGACACAACTTTAAACAGAACAGGGCTGAGCTGGCAGGACAAAGGTCATTGTCAGCACTGAATGTCAACGCTCCTCCTTCTCAGGACTGGTCTAGGGGACACTTCTGAGGTTCAGGAGTTCAGGCAGTTCATTGGGACAGCGTAGAGAGAGTTTTATCCTATGTAAAACCTCATGCTGTCCTTGTCCTGGGAGTGTTTGACGGGTCAGGGTTGACTTGTGATGCTAAGTAAAATCTCTTGAAGATGCTGAAAAGTGCCAGCTGTACAAAACAATGTGAACCTCTGAAGTCTCTGCTTCAGTAAAACAGATCTCCTTCCTGCTCAGCCACCAGTTCCAATTTAAGGTTTTGTCACTGTTTAAAGGGACAGGATTCTCATGTTACTGAGAAAACCTCCACAAGTGTTTTCCTCAAGCACCATTGTGGCTGTGAATTTGAGCAGCTTCCTCTGTCTGGGCTGTTAATTTTAGTGTTTATTCTCCCAAAGCCAATCAAATCAGATTAAAGTTGAAGAAGATTCAGTCTCTGTTTCTGTGTGCTTTGGAAATGGATCACTCCCTTCAGCTGATTGGATGCATTTCAGCACAGCATTGTCACAATTGGCTGTTTGGTCTGTCAATCAGTAAGACTTTCATTGTAGTATGGACTGACAGCTAATCATCAATCATTTTCAAATGATCCCTTTGATCTGGAAACTGTGGAGGTTACAAGTTTCCAAACAAAACAGAAACTGAAAGCTGTTGGGACTCTGTAATTACAATCTGAGGCATTCCCTCTTCACTCTTTTGATCCAGGTAGAGTTGCTGGGATAGTACTGTGCGCTCTCTGCTGCATGCTGGATAGTACCTGTAATGTTTTAAGGCCAGTCACTGAGAATGGAGGCTGTGTGTCTCTCTGAGTTGAGTGTGCGTGTTTTACATAATGCTGCCTGAGGTGTCACTGTGAGTGTGGGTGTGTTATTCAGAGACATCGACATGCAGCACTGAGTAACATGTTCACACTCAGAGAGACACCTCCAGGCAGCATGGACTGTGAGCATGTTACTCAGTGCTCAGAGAGTGTGGTGGTGGAAAAGCATAGCAGGTCAGGCAACATCCGAGGAGCAGGAGAATCAATGCCTTCATCAGGAAAATTCCTTCATCAGGATGTCCAAAACGTTGATTTTGCTGCTGCTCAGATGCTGCCTGACCTGCTGTGCTTTTCCAGTACCACACTCTCGACTCTAAGCTCCAGCATCTGCAGTCCTCACTTTTGCCTTGTTACTCAGTGCTGCCTGGAACTCTGAGTGTGTGTGTTACTCAGTGCTGCCTGGCACTCTGAGTGTGTGCGTTACTCAGTGTTGCCTGTAGATATCTCTCTGAGCGTGTGTGTTATTCTGTACTGCCTGTCAGTATCTCATTGAGTGTGAATGTGTTACTCTGTGCTGCCTGTAGGTGTCTCTGAGGTATTTGTCTCTGAGTGATGGATAGAGAATGGGCTTTGTGATGGGAATTGAAGACTTGGCTTTAATCGTCTCAAATCATGAATGAAAAACAGTTCAGTCTGAAATGGTGCCTCAGTGAGATGGCCAAAGTTAAAAATCACACAACACCAGGTTATAGTCCAACAGGTTTCTTTGGAAGTACATGCTTTCAGAGCTCCTTCATCAGGCAGCTAGTGGGGCAGGATCATAGTTGATAGAATTTACAGTGAAATTGAGATGGCAACTGAGAAAGGTGAATACTGAGAGTGTGTTCTCAGTAAGGGAGGGATTTCAGAGGCAGTGGGCACTGTGCTCCCTAATGTGTTGCCTGATTACAAGGGGATTTTCTGGATCCAGGGTCATTGCAGTTGTGGCTGCCTGCCCAGCCAGTGCTGACTACCCATAGTCATATTTCAATGGTCAATTAGCTCAAAACTACGTGCAGTAATATTACCTTACAGAGAGGGGAGCTGTCTGAACGAGGGTGGTTGAATTCTTGCAGCCCCAAGGGGGGTTGCAGTGGATTAATGAAGGGTACGACTAACATGAAGGTGCCACCTTCTCTCCCCCTGCCTCAGCTGTGGTGACCCTTGGATTAAACTCACCACCATTTGGCTCTGTCTGTAATGAGTGAGTGGGACTATGCTCCTCTGGGATTAGATTAGATTAGATTACCTACAGTGTGGAAACAGGCCTTTCGGCCCAACCAATCCACACCGACCCTCCAAACAGAAACCCACCCGACTCATTTCCCTCTGACTAATGCACCTAAAACTATGGGCAATTTAACATGGCCAATTCACCTGATTTGCACATCTTTGGACTGTGGGAGGAAACCAGGGCAACCGGAGGAAACCCAGGCAGACACAGGGAGAATGTGCAAACTCCACACAGACATTCACCCGAGGCTGGAATCGAACCTGGGACCCTGGTGCTGTGAGGCAGCAGTGCTAGCAGGGATGATAACCACGTTCCTGGGTGATGGAGGGAAGGTCAACCTCTCCCAAAGGAAGCACAAGCTGGATTGAAGGGGTATCAAGAATAAGCATGAGGAGATTGAGGGTAACAGAAGGAGGGGGATGGTTGGCAGGTTGTTATTCAGAGTCAGGTAACAGAGTATCAGTCCTTCTGACACTCCCATTTTTATCTGTCAGCCAAGGCTCCCTGATTGGACAAGGTTAAACCCATCAGGGAACTCATATTTTATCAGGAAAAAAAACACTTATCGAACAAGGAGCGCAAGAGCTAAAGGACACTGAACAATATGAATGGTTTGAAAGATTCCTTTACGAACATCGCAAATGAGATTTGGGAAAGAACCTCTTTCACTCAGAGGGTGGTGGGAATCTGGAATGGACTGTCATAGAATTCCTACAGTGTGGAAACAGGCCATTTGGTGCAACACGTCCCGACCAATCCTCCGAAGAGAAATTCACCCGAGATCCACTCCCCTTGGCTATTTCCCCTGACTAACACACCTAACTAACACATCCCTGAACACTATGGCAATTTTAGCATGGCCAATTCACCTAAGCTGCACATCTTTGGGTTGTGGGAGGAAACTGGAGCATACAGAGGAAAAACACACAGACACGGGGAGACTGTGCAAACTCCACACAGATACCCGGGGCTGGAATCGACCCGGGTCCCTAGTGCTGTGAGGCAGCAGTACTAACCACTGAGCCACCATGCCACCCATAAAAAAGCCCAAAGAGTTGAGATTTCATTCAGCTTCATGAGTCTGATGTGACACAAACTATAAACTCGCAACCCTCTGTCAGGGAAGGTAGTGGAGGGTAGATACCTTACAACCCTTGAATATCATAACATTCATGGATTTGGGACAACGGCAGGAAATTGGGATAAAAGTGCCTTCAGTTGTAATTATGTTCGTGCAGACTCAATGGGCCGAAATGCCTTTTCTATGTTGTATCTATGCTGAGAGGGCTGTGCAGGTTAATGGTGACTAGTATAGGCTGTCGAGGGTGGAACATACATGATCAAGGTTCAGAGGAAATGGTTTAAGCTTCAGTGAAGGCCCAAGTAGGAGCTTGGAAGGAGGGTCAAGACTAATGGAAGCAAGGCCAATGGAGACTGAGCAAAAGCACAGAGTGCTGGCTGACATCTCCAGGGGTTGTCGTGAGGAATATGGGGACAAGAGGGGAGTGTGTAGGGAGTGAGTACAGTTTCAAATGAAATGCGACCTTTGCCAGCAGCAGCATGACCTTCAGCACCAGGGGGTGTCCCTGACTGTGTCAGGCTCACTGACTGCTCTCTGTGTGATTCCACACAGCCACTCGTCTGGTCACCACGCAAAGTCTGGCACATGTTTATACTACTTGCTACAGCACAGTCTGCACCCAGCATCTGCACCTTCTGTCGATGCGACTGTCTATACACACTGTCTGCACCCTCCGTTTACACCCCGTGTCCAAACCCACTGTCTACACCGCTGTCTGCACCCTCCATCTACACCTCCCATCTTTCTGCTGTTGTCAGATTGTATACAATGATTCCATTGAGCTTACTGCAACAGAAGCCTGAATTTTAGAACTGGCAATGATTGTCCTCTCACCCTGACCTTCAAAGTCTGTCTTCCATAATGAGGTGATTAATATTAATTACTGAATGCCATTTGATTTCTGTGAAGGCAGGACTGATGTATAAAGAGAGGTTGAGTTGGTGAGGATTGTGTTCATTGGAGTTTAGAAGAATGAAGGAAGGGAATCTTGTACAAAGGTATAAAATTGGAACAGGATGAGACATGTTAGATGGAGGAAGGATGTTCCAAATGGTGGGGAAGTCCAGAACCAGGGCTCATAGTTTAAGGTTAAGGGGTAAACTCTATAGGATAGAGATGAGGAAAAATGTTTTCACCCAGAGAGTGGTGAGCCTGTGGAATTCTCTGTCACAGAAAGTTGTTGAGGCCAAAACATTATGTTTTCAAGAAGGGGGTAGAGATAGCTCTTGTGGCTAAAGATTCAAGGGATATGGGGTAGGGAGGGATTACAGTGTAGTGCTCGATGATCAGCCATGACCATAGATAGATTCTTGGTGACTGAAGGGATGAAACATTATCAGAGAATGTAGAGTTGAGGTTAAAATCAGATCAGCCATAAGGGCCGAGTGGCCTACTTTTGTTCCTTGCCCATATGTTGCCTCATACACTTTCACACAATCAAAGACTGTCATTTGTATATTCTACATGCAGATGAAGCTGCTTGTGCAATAGGCCTCATCTGTACAGTGTTTTGTCCAGCCTTTCACCATCATATGTTTAGGATAATGGTCCCATAATCAATCCATTAACTTTGTAAGTTAGTTTAGTTAAAGCAAAAACACATTACAAGTCGTGAAGCAGACATTACAGCAAGCAAGAATGGACTGCACTGAGGCTCAGTGGTCAGCACTGCTGTCCCACAGCACCAGGGACCCAGGTTCGATTCCAGCCTCGGGCAACTGTCTGTTTGGAGTTTGCACATTCTCCCCGTGTCTCTGTGGGTTTCCTCTGGATGCTCCGGTTTCTTCCCACAGTCAAAGGATATGCAGGTTCGGTGAATTGGCCAAACTAAATTGTCCATCGTGTTCAGGGATATGTGGGTTAGGTGCAGTAGTCAGGAATATGTAGAGTAATGGGGTGGGGGAGTGGGATGCTCTTTGGAGGGTCAGTGTGGAGGCCTATTTCCACACTGTAGGGATTCAGCGAATTGATCTTGGTCTGTGCAGCTTGCAGGCTCACAGATGACTAACTGGTGGGTAGAGTTCAACACTGTACATACACAGGGATGGATTTTCTTAAAGGTAATGTGTTCATACAGCACACAGCTACTGAACATCAAGGCAAGATAGTTACATTCTCTCTTGTTGGAGACAGTCATTGCCTGGCAGCTGTGTGGCCCAAATGTAACCTTATTCATGTTCCAAACCCACATCTCTATCAATAAAATGCTTTGGAACATCCTCAGGTAACAAAAAGTGCTATACATTTGGGGTGGCACGATGGCTCAGTGGTTGGCACTGCTGCCTCACAGCGTCAGGGACCCGCCTCAGACAGGTCTGTGTGGAGTTTTCACGTTCTCCCTGTATCTGCGTGAGCTTCCCCCAGGTACTCTGGCTTCCTCCCACTGTCCTAAAGATCTGCAGGCTGGTAAATTGGCCATGCTAAATTGCCTACAGTGTCCAGGGATGAGCAGGCTAGGTGGATTAGCCATTGGAAAATACAGGGATAGCATCGGGGTCTGGATGGAATGCTCTTCAGAGGGGTGGTGTGTACTCGATAGGCTGAATGGCCTACTTCCACACTATAGGGATTTTGTGATACAAATGAAAGTTCCTTCTTTCCATTCTAGCCCTGAAGCATACATGTGGTTCTGTCTCATATCCACTCAAGAGATGGCAACCTTTGAAGACAGGAGCAGCCTCTATTCTTTTGGAAAGTACTTCTTCCACTCTGTGTCCTTCACAGCCTTGTAGACAGCAACAATGAGGTCGGGAAATAACCTAAAGATATAATCTTCTGGACTCTTCATTAAACTGTGGGACCTGAAAAGTACAATTAATGTCCAAGTCAATGAAGATATTTCTCAGCAATCCCTAAATGCTGAGGTTTAGTACTCAGCAGGCCCCAGGAGTCAAAATAACCGAGTTGATCATTGCTCTGAATTGCTCATAAATGTCACCTTCACATTTCTGGAGGCTTTGATCAAAAAGGTTGCTTACTCCTCTCCAAAATACAGCTTAAAATCAGCTCCAACTCCCAACCATCCAGCTGAGAGCGGAGCCCTGTACAAACTGGAACCTGGTCAGTGGGAGCACTGTCACCTCTGTCTCAGAAGCTTTGTCTATTTAAACCAGTGTCTTAGTCAGAGAGTCATTCAGCACGGAAAACAGACCCTTCGGTTCAACTCATCCATGCCAACCAGACATCCTCATCTAGTTCCATTTGCCATGATTTAGCCCTTATCCCTCTAAACCCTTCCTGTTCATGGACCCATATAAATGATGTAATTGTACCAGCTTCCACCACTTCCACTGGCAGCTCATTCCGTGCATGCACCATCCTCTGCATGAAAAGTTGCCCCTTAATTCCCTTACAAATTCTTCCTCTATTACCTTAAACCTATGCCCTCTAGTTTTGGACTGACATACCCTGGGAAAAAGACCTTGGATATTCACCTTATCGATGCGCCCTTCATGATTTTATAAACCTCCATAAGTTCACCCCTCAACCTCCAACGCTCCAGGGAAAGTAGCCCCAATCTATTCAGCCTCTCCTTGTAGCTCAAACCAGCAACATCCTTGCAAATCTTTATTTGCCCCCTTTCAAGTTGAACAACATTATTCCTAGAGCAGGAAGACCAGAACTGAGCCCTGTATTCTCAAGGTGTCCTCACCAATGGCCACTTTGGTGGACAGCCAGAACATGACATCCCAACTCCTATACTCAATGCATGGACCAATAAAGGCAAGTGTACCAATCACCTTCGTCACTACCCTGTTTATCCATGGCTTCACTTTGAAGGAACTGTGAGCCTGCACTCCAAGTCTCTTTGCTCAGTAACAATCTCCAGGAACCTGCCCTGATTTGCCTTCCCAAAAAGCAATGCCTTACACTTATCTAAATTAAACTCCATCTCCCACTCCTTGCCCATTGGCCCATCTGAACACGCATTGATCATACATTACAAACCAGAACATATGGAAGACATTGGTGAGACACAACTGCAGTATTGTGTCCAATTGTGGTCTGCTTATGAAATTAGATTACTTACGTATGGAAACAGGCCCCTCGACCCAACAAGTCCACACTGACCCTCCGAAGAGCATCCCACCCAAACCCATTCCCTTACACCTTACACCATTTGAGGAAGGATGTGGTGGCACTGGAGGCTGTTCAGAGGATGTTCCCCAGACTGATCCCAGGGATGAAAGGGCTGTCCTATGAGGAGCAGTTAAATAGATTGGGCTTGTACTCACTGGAGTTCAAAAGAATGAGGAGGGATCTGACTGAGGGATAGAAAATGTGAAAGGGATTGATAAGGTGGATATTGAATAGATGCTCCCCCTTGTGGGACAGTCTGGAACAAGAGGTCATCGATATCGAGTGAGAGGAGGTTGGTTCAAAACTGAGATGAGGAGAAACTACTTCTCCCAGAGGGTTGTGAATCTGTGAAACTCAATGCCCCAGAGTGCAGTGGAGGCAGAATCAATCAATAGGCTCAAGAACGATGTGTTTCTGATTAAACATGAGATAAAGAACAAGGGGGAGCAGGCAGGAGAGTGGAATTGAGACCAGGATAAGATCAGCCACGGCCATGTTAAATGGCGGAGCGGGGTCAAAGGGCTGAATTGCCTCCTCCTGCTCCTAATTCCTATGTTGAGCACACAGTCAAGGCTGACACTGCAAAACTGAGGGAGCTGTTGTCTTTCAGGTGAGATACAAAACAGAGATCCTGCCACAATACATCGAACTGTACTATCTCCCCAGTGACAAGTGCTGGAATTTGAATTCAAATCACAAAGCAAGCCTCATTAATGGTGACCACAATAATGATCCCTGAATGCTGTCCAGCCTCAGCCTTACCCAGTCTGGACTTCATGTGACTCCAGCCCCACAGCAATCTGGTTAACTCTTAGGTGCCTTCTGAGAGGCCACAGCAAGGCCAGCAGTTCAAGGATAATTAGTCTTGGGTAACAAATGGTGATCTATGCCAGTGACACCCACCTCCCAGAAACCAGAATGCAATAGAGATTGGTGTCAGCCAAAATTGTCAGATTAGACTCCCAATGAGATGGGGAGATGGTTCAAATGAATTCAGCTCAGTATGGAACAGGTCCCCACTTGTTAGCCATCATCACTGACAAAATAAGGGGAGAACACAGAAAACTAAAGGTGAGAACACTCAAATGTGGGAATATCAGTGAGAATTCAGGCAACTAAAGGAAGATATGAAGAACTGCAAAGGAAGACAAAAAGGAAGCAAGAGTTACAAAAAAGTGATTGAGAGAGAGACCTGCAAGGGGTCACAAGAATAACACAAATGCTTTACACGAAAATTAGAAAATCAAGGAGGCTCCAGTGCAATGTGAGCCCTTTAAAAACAAACTGGGAATTCCATGAATGAGACTAAGGGAATGGCCGATGTGAACAATAATTAGTTGTGTCGGTCTTCACAGTCAAAACACGGGATAATGCAGCTTCCACTCCAGGGAGGTTAATAATGAATGGAAGATTTGAATTCACAATACTTGATACTTGCCAGAAAACAGCATTGTAAAGTGAGTAGCTCTAAAGGCTGACAGATCTCCAGGACCTTAGGAGTTTAAAGGAAGGGGGGGAAGAAGTTTAAGAGGCTTTTCCCATCAGATTCCAAAGCAGTAACGATTCCTTTAGTTTGGAAAATGTCTTGCTGTAACTCCACGGGTTGAAGAAAGATGAGCGAGGGAACCGAGGAAATTATATCCTGGTCAATCTAACATCTCTTTTAGGGGTTTCATTGGAATCTATAATTAACAGCCGAGAGAATGAACATGTACAGAATTGGAAATAGCCCACATAGATTTGTGATGGGTAAGTTCTAACTAACAAACCAAATGCATTAAATAAAATAGTTGATAGGATGTATAGGCTTATCAACTTTCAGAAGTACTCGATCATTTACCACAACAGTCTGCTGACCAATATTAAAACCCATGGGATTGAAGATGAATGTTTGACTTGGTTCAGAGGCTGGTTTAGTGACAGACAACAGAGAAAGAAAGTGACGAGTGGTGTTCCACAAGGATTCTGTGGTGAGGCCTTAACTACTTACTGTATGTATTAATGAGAATCATAGTTCCACATTGACACAAAGACTGATGGAATAGTAAGTGGTGAAGATGGTGTTTTTGTTTAAAACTCACTTGGAGGACATGGGTGTTGCTGTCTGGGCAAGATTCCTAGTTGCCCTCATAGAATCATTATATGGTGTGGAAGCAGGCCATTCAGCCCATCAAGTTCACACCAACCCACCAAACAGCATCCCATCTAGATCAGCCCCATCCTTGTAATGCTGCATTTCCCATGGCTAATCCACCCTGCCTGCACATCCCTGGACACGACGTGCAATTTAGCATGGCTAATCCACCAAACCTGCACATCTATGGATTGTGTGGAGGAAACTCACTCAGACATGGGGAAAAATGTGCAAACTCCAGACAGACAGTCATCCCAGGATGGATTTGAACCCAGGTCCCTGGCGCTGTAAGGGAGCAGCACTAACCACTGACCCACAATGCTGCCCTTTGCAAGGTGGTCGTGAGCTGTCTTCTTGAACCGCTGCAGTCCATGTGCTGTAGATAAACCCACAATGCCTAAGGGAGGGAAGTCCAAGATTTTGACCCAGCGATACTGAAGGAACAGTAGTATATTTTCAAATCAGGATGCTATGTAGATTAGAGTGGAACTTGAAGGTGGTGGTGTTCTGTGTATCTGCTGCCTTGTCCTTCAAATGGAAATGGCCTTGGGTTTGGACTGTGCTGTCTCAGGAGACTTGGTGGATTTCTGCAGAGATCTTGTGAGGTGCACACGGCTGCTACTGAGTATCAGTGGTGGAGGGAGGAGTGAATGTTTGTGGATGTGGTGCCAATCGCAGGTTGCTTTGTACTGGATGATATCAAGCTTCTTGACTGTTTTTGGAGCTGTGCCCATCCAGATGTGGGGAGTAATCCATCACACTCCCCCAATCCAGCTTTACTGATCTTTTCTTAAATTTATTTACGGGATTGGGCATCACATGGTATGCCAGCATTTTTTGCCCAGAATCAAGTGGGGTGGCACAGAGACTAGCACTGTTGCCTCACAGCGTAGGGACCTGAGTTCGATTCCTCGGGCAGCTGTTTGTGGCGTTTACACATTCTCCCTGTGTCGGCCTGGGTTCCCTCAGGTGATCTGGTTTCCTTCCACAGTCCAAAAAGCATGGGATCGTTGAATGGCCATGGGAAATGCAAGGTTATAGGGAGTGGGTCTGGGTGAGATGCTCTTTGGAGAGGCGGTATGGGAGAATGGCCTGTTTTCATTGTAGGGATTCTATTGATTCTTCACTCAGAGGAATTTTGGAATACTCATCTCAGATACTTAGTCAGTACTTAGTATTTGAATAAATTCAAGATAGAGCTCACCTGCATGTGGGGCGGCAATGGCCTAGTGGTATCATTACAAGATTGTTAATCCGCGAGCCAAGTCATGTTCTGGGGGACCTGGGTTCAAAATCTGGCAAAGGCACGGGTGGTAATTTAAATTTTAAAAATCTCAAAATTAAGAGTCTAATGATGACAATGGTTGGGGAGAGTCCCATTGAGCCCACTAAAGTCCTTTAGGATGCTGTCCTGGTGTCATACAACTGACATATCACTGCAGACCCACAGCAATGATGAATCATAAATCTAGTGTGTGGAAGAAGGACATTCAGCCACAGCCACCTCCCTCTCAGCTTCCTGGAGCATTACACGTCCCATGGCTGATCCACCTAGCCTGCATCTTTGGATTGAGAGAGGAACCCCCCCACAGACATGGGGGAAAGCAAACTCACACAGACAGTTACCCTGAGGGTGGAATCGAACCAGGTCCCTGGTGTTGTCAAGCAGTGGTGATAGCTGCTGTGACCCCATTCCACATCGGAGATCGAAACGTCTAACCCCTTATTCCCAGACAGGTCTCTCAGCTTTAGAATTCCCAAATAGTGGCAGATCCTCCCAAAATCTACCCTGTCAGGTCCCTGGAGAATTTGAAATGTTTCAGTGAAATCTCCTCCAACCTTCTAAATTCCAGGGATGAGATCTGCAATT
>NW_026868079.1:0-76170 GCF_020745735.1 Hemiscyllium ocellatum | reverse complement strand
TCTGCTGTCACCTTAAAAGCTATGTACCCAGTCTTGAATCGCGTCCCTTCCTGGAAAGGACACCTGCTGTTCACATTACTGATACCACCCCTCCATGATTTGAGTCTAATAAGGTCACTCCTCAGCCTCCTGCGCGCCAGTGAAAGAAGTCGCAGCCTATCCAGCCTCTGCTTAGATTCAAACTATCCATTCCCATCAACATCCTGGTAAATCGCTTCTGAATCCGCTCCAATACATAATGTCCTCCCGATATCAGCATGACCAGAACTGGACACAGAATTCCAGAAAAGGCCTCCCCAACATCCAAAATAACGTCCCAACTCTTGTACTCAAAGGTCTGAGCAATGAAGACAAGTGTGCTAAGCACCTTCTTAACCACCCTGTCTCCATGTGACACAGACTTGAAATCCCGAACCCCCTATCTCGAGGCCCTGTTTTTAATTAGTGTAAGTCTGCCCTCGTTTGTTTTATCAAGATGTAATATTTTGCATTTATTCCAACCAAAAATCCCAAAAAAACCCTGAGCATTAAAGACAGTAGGAGTATACTTAAGAGGGAAATCAGGAGGGCAAAAAGGGGACATGAGATAGCTTTGGCAAATAGAGTTATGAATAATCCCAAGGGTGTTTATAAATACATTAAGAACAAAAGTGTAACTCGAGAGAGAATAGGGCTCCTCAAAGATCAGCAAGGTAGCCTACAGTGGAGCCGCAGGAGATGGGAGAGATACTAACTGAATATTTTGCATCAGTGTTTACTGTGGAGAAGGACATGGGCAATATAGAATGTGGGGAAATAGAGAATGTTGAATATGTCCATCTTACAGCGGAGGACGTGCTGGGTGTCTTGTAACCTGTAAAGCTTGGTTAATCCCCAGCACCTGATCAGGTGTACCCTAGAGCTCTGGGAAGCTGGGAATGTGATTGCTGGGCCTCTTGCTGAGATATTTGTATCATCGATTATCACAGGTGAGATGCCGAAAGACTAGAGGTTGGTTAACGTGGTGCCGCTATTTAAGAAAGGTGGTAAGGACAAGCCAGGAAACTATCGCCCGTGAGCCTGACATTGATGCTGGGCAAGTTGTTGGAGGGAATCCTGAGGAACAAGATGCGCGTGTATTCTGAAAAGCAAGGACTGATTAGTGATAGTCAGCATGAATTTGTGCATGTCTCTCAAAATTGATTGAGTTATTTGAAGATGTATCAAAGAGGATTGATGAGGGCAGAGAGGTGGACATGATCTATGGAATTCAGTAAGGCACTCGACAAGCTTCCCCATGGAAGACTGTTAGCAAGTTAGATCTCATGGAATATAGGGAGAACTACCGTTTGGATACAGAACTGGCTCAAATGTAGAAGGCAGGGTGGTGGTGGAGGGTTGTTTTTCAGATTGGAGGCATGTGACCAGTGGAGTGCTGCAAGGATCAGTGCTGGGTCCACTACTTTTCGTCGTTTTTATATATATGATTTAGATATGAGCATAGGAGGTATAGTTAGTAAGTTTGCAGATGACACCAAAATTGGAGGTATAGTGGACAGCGAAGAGGGTTACCTCAGATTACAACAGGATGTTGTTCAGATGGGTGAGAAGTGGCAGATGGAGTTTAATTCAGATAAATGTGACGTGCTGCATTTTGGAAAAGCAAATCTTAACAGGACTGATACACTTAGTGGCAAATTCCTAGATAGTGTTGATGAACAAAGATATCTTGCAGTGCAGGTTCATATTTCCTTGAACGTAGAGTTGCAGGTAGATAGGATATTGAAGAAAGTGTTTGGAATACATTCCTTTATTGATCAGAGCATTGAGTATAGAAGTTGGAAGGTCATGTACAGGACATTGGTTAGGCCTCTTTTGGAATATTGTGTGCAATTCTGTTCTCCGTGAATCGGAAGGATGTTGTGAAACTTGAAGGGTTCAACAAAGATTTACAAGGATATTGTCAGGGTTTGAGCTGCAGGAAGAGAGCAAAAAGGCTGGGGCTTTCTTTCCCTGGAGCATCAGAGAGTGAGGGGTGACCTCCATAGAGGTTTATAAACTCATTGGTAGCATGGATAGGGTAAACAGACAAGGTCTTTTCCCTGAGTAGGAGAGTCCAGAAATAGAGAGCATAGGTTGAGGGTGAGAGGGGAAAGATATAAAAGGGAACTAAGGAGCAACTTTTTCACGCAGAGAGTGGTGCGTGTATGGAATAAGCTGCCAGAAGAAGTGGTGGAGGCTGACAATTATAGCATTTTAAAGGCATTTGGATACTTGACATGAATAGGAAAGATTTAGAGGGATATGGCCCAGGTGCTGGCAAGAGGGATAAGATTAGGTTCAGATATCTGTCGGCATGGACAAATTTGACCGAAGGTTCTGTTTAGTGCTGTTCATCTGTGACTCATCAGGGTTTCGGTCCCTTCAAAGATAAATCTTAGTCTGTTTTATTTTAGTAAAGCTACAACATTCAGTAGGGCGACGGTTTATTTCTTTAAATACACATCTTATGATACTTTGATTAAGTTTTTTAAATATAAAATATTGGTACTAATTTATTCTAGAGTCATGTTTTGTAAAGCTGTAAGACTGTGTGCCTTTTTCTGGGTCTGTGGACTGTTAAGGTGCAGAGATGGCCATTCGTACAGTGATGTGCTCTTCCTGTTGGATGTAGGAGATTAAGGAAAGTTTCAATGATCCTGATTGTCTGCAGGAAGTGAGGATGCAAATCCTGTAGGATTTCATGGATCAGATGGAGCAATGGTTAAAGGTAATGAAGAATTTACAGGAGCCGGGGGGTGTGATAGGTGGCAGTTTCAGAAAGGTAGGAAAACTGCCGATCCAGTCAGGTAGATGGGTTTCCTCTCGGAAAGGGAGGAGTGGAGGCAAGTAGTGCAGGAGTCTCCTGTGGTTATTTCCATCTCAACAAGTATACTGTTTTGGAAAGCGTCGGGGGTCACACTCTCAGGGGAATATCGCACTGACAGCCAAGTTACTAGTGTAATGAATCTAGTGTAATGTGAGGTATAACAGGTTCCACATGATCGATGGTGATAGGGGGCTCTCTAGTCTGCAGCACAGACTGCAGTTTCTGGAGCTGACAGTGAGACATCAGAATGGGGTGGTGCCTCCCTACTGTCTGGGTGAAGGATGGCTCCGAGGGTGCAGAATATTCTGAAAGGGGAGAATGATCAGTGGGAGGTCGCTGTACATTGGTACCAATGACATAAGAGAAAAGGATGAAGTCCTGATGAGAGAATATAGCAAATTAGCCTGGAGGATAATAAGCAGGTCTTGTGGGTAGTAATATCTGGATTACTCCCGGTGCCACATGCTAGTGAGAGTAGGAATAGCAGGGTAGAGCAGATGAATGCGTGGCCAAGGATCTGATACAGGGGAGAAGGATTCCCATTTTTGGATCATTGGAATCTCTGCTGGGGAGAGGTGACGTGCATAACAAGGATGGATTACACCTGAATTGGAAGGTGTCTAATATCCAAGCAGGGAGATTTGCTAGTGCTACTCGGGAGGCATTAAACCAGTGAGGGCATGGGGGTAATCCTAAAGAGATAGTGAGAAAGGAGGTAACCCTGAGGCTGGTACAGTTGAGAAGTTAGACAGGCAAGGGCAAGGCACAGAATGAGGTCGGACTGACAAGGTACAATAGACAATCGGTGCAGGAATAGGCCATTCTGCCCTTTGAGTCAGCACCACCATTCATTATGATCATGGCTGACCATCCACAATCAGTATCCTGTTCCTGTCTTATCTCCGTAACACTTGATTCCATTATCTTTAACAGCTCTATCCATCTCTTTCTTGAAAGTATCCAGAGACTTGGCCTCCACTGCCTTCTGGGGCAGTGCATTCCATGTGTCCACTACTCTCTGGGTGAAGACGTTTCTCCTCAACTCTCTTCTAAATGGCCTCTCCCTTATTTTTAACCTGCATCCTCTGGTTCTGGACTCACCCATCCATGGAAACATGCTTCCTGCCTCCAGAGTGTCCAACCCTTTAATAATCTTGTAGGTCTCAATCAGATCCCCTCTCATTCTTCTAAACTCCAGTGTATACAAGCTCAGTCGCTCCAATCTTTCAACATATGATCATTCCGCCAATTCCGGGAATTGTCCTCGTGAACCTACCCAATACTCCCTCAATAGCCACAATGCTCTTCCTCAAATGTGGAGACCAAAACTGCCCACAATACTCCAGGTGCGGTCTTACCAGGGCCCTGTACAGCTGCAGAAGGACCTCTTTGCTCCTATACTCAATTCCTCTTGTTATGAGGGCCAGCATGCAGTGAGCTTTCTTCACTACCTGCTGTACCTGCATGCTTGCTTTCATTGACTGATGTACAACACACCGAGATCTCGTTGTACTTCCCTTTACAAAACATGACTCCTTTTAGATAGTAATCTGCCTTCCTGTTCTTGCCTCCAAAGTGGATAACCACACATTTATTCACATTAAACTGCATCTGCTATGCATCCGTCCCCTCACCTAGCCTGACCAAGTTAACCTGTATTCTCATAACATTGTCCTCACATTTCACCCTGCCACCCAGATTTGTGTCATCAGCAAATTTGCTAATATTACTTTTAATGTGTTCATCTATTTTATCAATGTATATTGCGGTCCCAGGACCGAGGACACAGCTGCGGTCCCAGCACCGAACCTTGTGGTACCCCCACTAGTCACTGCCTGCCATTCCGAAAGGAAGCGTTTATCACTACACTTTGCTTCCTGTCAGCCAGCCAATTTTCAATCCAAGTCAGTATATTCCCCTTTGTAAATCCATGCTGACTCTGACGAATCCTATTACTGCTATCCAAATGAGCCATAATTTCATCTTTTGTAATTGACTCAGCGTCATTCTCACCACTGACATCAGACTAACCGGTCTATAATTCCTTGTTTTCTCTCTCCCACCTTTCTTGAAAAAGTGGGATAACATTAGCCACCCTCCAATCTGACTCTATATCTCCTGATTCTGTATCTCCCCCTTCGCAAGGGACTGAACGTCATCCCTCACCAACAGGGCCATCCCACCCCCTCTGCCCATCAGTCTGTCCTTTTGATAGCACTGCACTGCATTTATTTCAATGCAAGAGGTTTTACAGGGAAAGCAGATGAGCTTAAGATATGGTTTTGAACATGGGACTGGGATATAGTGGGTATGACAGAAACGTGGCTTAGGTTGGACAGGCCAGGTAGCTTAATGTTCCAGGGAATAGATATGAGGAAGGGTAGAAAGGGGGATAAGAGAGAAGGTGGAATGGTGTTTTTGAGTAGGGATAACATTATTGTTGTGCTTAGGGAGGATATTCATGGGGGTTCGCCCGTTGAAATTACTTGGGTGGAACTGGGAAATAAGAACAGGACGATCACCTTATTGAGGTTGTCTGTGTGGGTTTCATCCAGGTGTTCTGGTTTCCTCCCACAGTCCAAAGGTGTGCAGGTTGGGTGGAGAATCCAGGCTGGATTGCCGTATTGTTCAGGGATGGGCAGGTGGGTGGATTGGCCATGGGAAATGTTCAGGGATGTGCAGGCTAGGTGGATTGGTCATGGGAAATGCAGCGTTACAGGGGTAAGATAGGAGGCTCTGAGGGTCAGTGTGGATGTGATGGGCCGAATGGCCTGCTTCCACACTTGGGATTCTTTGACGACAATTCTACTGGTTTTAAAATAGTTGCAGAAAAAAATAGATCAGATCTGTTTGCAAATCTACATTTTGCCTTAAAGACATTCAAGTTGATAACATCAACTGCTACACTCAGCAGGGAATTCCACAGATTCATAACCCTTTGGCTGAAGAAGTTCCTCCTCAACTCTGTCCTAAATCAGATACCCCCTTATTTTGACGCTGTGCTCTCTAGGCTGACCCGCCCCCCAATGGAAATAACCTCCCTGCTTCTATCTTATCTATTCCCTTCTTAATTTTATTTTTTCCAATACAGCCTCCCATTCTTCTAAATTCCAACAAGTATAATCCCAGTCTATTCAGTCTCTCCACATACACCAATCCTCTCAACCCCCGACTCAAACTAGTGATCCTCCTCTGCACCCCCCTCCAGTGTCAGTACATCCTTGTTGAAGTAAGGAGATCAAACCTGTACACAGTACTCCAGGTGTGGCCTCACCAGCACCCTGTACAACTGCAGCATAACCATCCCTCTAGCAAGGAAGGACAATAAACCCTTCACCATCTCTTTTAGTCCCCTGGGATGCATTCCATCACGGCAGGAGACCCATGTTCTTTTGGGCTGTTATCTTTTCCAACACTACCTCTTTACTGAGAATGACTGTTTCCATGTCCTCATCTGCCATTGCCTCCATAGGCCTGTGAAAATGAGACAACAAGAGAACATAGACAGTATGTTCCTGTTAAAGCCAAGTCTGGTAGGTGTAGAGAATGCTGTGTGTCTAGAGAAATTGAGGGTCTGGTCAAAAAGATGAAGGAGGGATATGGCAGCTACAGACAGCTGGGTTTGAGTGAATCCCTCGGAGTATAGGGGCAGTAGGAGTACACTCGAGGGAAAACAGGAGGGCAAAAAGGATACATGAGAGAGCTTTGGGGGGAAAGAGGTTTAAGGACAATCCAAAGAGATTCTACAAACACTAAGGACAAAAGAGTAACCAGGCAGAGAATAGGGACACTCAAAGATCAACAAGGCTGTCTGTGGAACCACAGAAGGTGGGAGAGATACTATCCAAGGATTTCATGTCAGCTTTTACTGAAAGAGGATATGGAAGCTAGAGAGTTTGGAGAAAAAAATAGTGATGATTTGACAACTGTCCATATTACAGAGGAGGTTGTACGGGATGTCTTATACATAAAGCTGAGTAAATCTGTGGGACCTGATCAGGTGTATCCCAAATCTTTGTGGGAAGTGATCGCCGGGCCCCTCGTTGAGAGATTTGTATCACCGATAGCCGGAGGTGAGGTGCTGCAAGACAGGAGCCATTATTTGAGAAAGGTGATGAGGAAAGGCCAGGGAACAATACACCGGTGAGCCTGAGGGTAGTGGCAGACAAGGTGTTGGAAGGAATTCTGAAGGACAGGTTTATATGTAATTGGAAAGGCAAGAAGTGATTAGGGATAGTCAGCATGGCTTTGTACATACATCACTAACTTGGACTTCAGAAAGACATTCAAAAAGGTTCCACATAACAGACTGGTTAGCAAGTTAGACACCATGGGATGCAGAGAGAGCCAGCTGTTTGGATACAAATTGGCGGGAAGGTTGGGGACGGAGAGTAGTGCTTTTCGGACTGGAGGCCTGTGATGAGCAATATGGTGTAAGGATCAGTGCTGGATCCACTGATTTTCATAATTTATATCAATGATTTGTGTGTGAATATATGAGGTATAGTTAGTAGGCTTACAGTAGACATCAAAATTGGAGGTGCACTGGACAGTAAAGAAGGTTACCTCAGAGTACAATGGGACTTCAATCAAATGGGCTGAGGATTGTCAGATCGAGTTTATTTCAGATAAATGTGAGGTGCTCCATTTTGGAAAAGCAAATGAGGGCAGGAATTATACACTTAATGGGAAGGTCCTGGGGGGTGTTGCTGAACAAAGAGATCTTTCAGTGCAGGTTCATAGTTCCTTGAAAGTGGAATCATAGGCAGGGTAGTGAACAAGGTGTTTGGTGTACTTGCCTTTACTGGTCAGTACATTGAGTAGTGGAGTTGGGATGTCATTCTGCGGCTGCACAGCACATTGATTCAGCCACTTCTGGAATTCTGCTTTCAGTCCTGGTCTCCCCGCTATCGGAATGATATTATGAAATTTGAAAGGGTTCGGAAAAGATCTGCAAAGATGTTGCTAGGGTTGAGGGTTTGAGCTATATAGATAGAGGGTGAATAGGCTGGGCTGTTTCCCCTGGAGCATCGGATACATTTGTGAGGAGCATGGATAGGATGAAATCCCAGAGTCTTATTCCCAGGATATGTGAGTCCAAAGCTTGGGGGCACAGGCTTCAGGTGTGAGGGAAAAGATTTAAAAGGGATCTAAGGGGCAATGTTTCCAGCTGAACATAGTACGTGTGTGGAAGGAGCTGCCAGAGGAAGTGTGGAGGCAGGTACAATTACCCAGTTATGCCTTTGAGATGTTGTATGTGATTAGCAAAAGTTTAGAAGGATACAGGCCAAGAGCTGGCATATGGGATGTGATTAATTTAGGATATCTGGTCGGCATGGACAAGTTGGATCGAAGGGTCTGTTTCTCTGCTGTACATCTTTATGGCACTACTAAAATTAAGATGGGTTTCTCTTTTATGGAGAGTTAGCAGAAGATCAACTAATTCTCCTTGGAGCTGAGAAGGTTAGGCAGGGATTTCGACCAGGAGCAGATTTGTTTCCAGGATATTTAATTTACAGAGAGACAGACGGAGAAATTATTAACGTCACAATTTTGAGTAACTACCTTCAGGTAAATGGCAAATAAAACAGGTTAAAAATGTGAAGATTATTGTACTCACTAAGTTCCAGATGCTCAGAACAGTTTGGACGCAGATTCAGTAGTTATTGAGAAAACAAATTTGGAATTTAACTTTTTTAAGGAAGGATTTGGAAGGCTACAGACAAATGGGAGGTGAGTTGGGATAGACTGGCACCATCTCCAGAGGGGCCAGTACAGCTGAATAGCCCCAAACCCCTGTGCTCTGCGTTACTGCCCCATTCACTGTGAATGATGAAGCTCATCCCAGGGCAGAGTCCAAGAGACATACAGCATGGAATTAGACCCTTTGGTTGAACTGGTCCATGCCGACCAGATATCCCAACATTTGGCACATATCCCTCTACACCCTTCCTATTCACATGCCCATCCAGATGCCGAATGGTGTAACTGTACCAGCCTCCACCACTTCCCCAAACAGAAGATTCCATACAGGCACCCATCTCAGTGTGAAAAAAGTTGCCTCTTGGGTCCCTTTTAAATCTTTCCCCTCTCACCTTAAACCTACACCCTCTCGTTCTAGACTCCCCCACCCCAGGGAAAAGCCCTTGTCTATTTTTCCCATCCATACTCCTCATGATTTTAGAAAGCTCTATGAGGTCACCCCTCATCATCCGATGCTCTTGGGAGGAGCCCACTCATGTCACAATGGGGCCCAGGTGATTGACAGCAGCTTCAGACCAATAGGAGAATTGGCGTGATCCTTCGGCCAATGGGAGTGAATTGGGGTGGGTCCAGCAGGCCAACACATGGCCATGAGCTGTGCAGGCGCAGTGTCACTGTGAGAGAGGTCCTCATGAGTGTGAAGGGAGTGGGAGAGACTGCAAAGTCTGGGGAAGAAATTGAGTTATTGTGGACTGGGAGGGTTTATAAACGCACAGTTTTAGGCTGCTAGACTTAAATTAGAAATTCCTGGTAAATTAGAACAAAAAGAACTGCGGATGCTGTAAATCTCACTCAACAGCCAAAAGATACTGGAAAAGCTCAGCAGGTCTGGCAGCATCTGTGAAGAGAAATCGGAGTTAACATTTTGGATCTGCTGACCCTTCCTCAGAACTGATGCTACTGAAAAAAAATGTTGGTATATATGCAGAAGATCGGGGTTAAGGAGTAAATGATAGGTGGTGATAGAGTCCAAAGAGATGGGAGCAGTTGGACAAAGGAGTGGATAACGATCTGGCTGGGGCAGGGTGAATAGCCGTTTATGGGGACTGTTAGTGGCTAACTATAGCTAATGTGTAATGGTAGGTTATGTACTAACAAGGCCTGGTGTGTGGGTTAAGAGGCTATGGCGCTAGGACATTGGAGAGTTCAGGACCTAAATTATTGATTTTGATACTGGGGCTAGAGGGGTGCAGGGTCCCCAAGTAGAAGATAAGGTGTTGTTCTTCCAACTTGCGTTAACATGTGGCGCTGGAAAAGCACAGCAGGTCAGGCAGCATCCCAGGAGAAGGATAATCGACGTTTTGGGCATATTCCATTCATCAGGAATGCCGGGATTGGGAGTGGGGTGGGAAGTAAGAGGGCTGAGAGATAAATAAGAGGGATGTGTGGTGTTGGTGGGAAGTGGGCTAGGAAGGCAATGGGTAGATGTAGTTAGAGGGTAATGGAGATAGGGTGGAGTGGATAATTGGAAAGGAAAGTGGACAGGTGGGACAGTTTAAGGGCGTGGTGTCGAGTTGGAGGGTTGGATCTGGGATAAGGCAGGGGAGGGGAGATGAGGAAACCTTGATTCTGTGGTTAAAGGGTCCCAATTTCTTCCTCCAGGCGTCGGGTAGCTGGGATTTGGTGGTGGAGGTGGCCCATGACTTGCATGTCCTTGGAGGAGTGGGTAGGGAAGTTGAAGTGGTCAGCCACAGGATGGTGGGGTTGGTTGGTGCATGTGTCCCAGAAATGCTCCCTGAAACATTCCGCAAGTTGGTGTCCCAGGAGACAACATCGAAAGCAAAGGCCATAATAGGTGAGGTGTTTGGATGTGCAGGAAAATCTCTGCTGGATGGGGAATGGTCCGTTGGGGGTGAGGGGGAGGTGTGGGCACAGGTTTTGCACCTCTTGTATTGACAAGTGAAGGTGCTGTGAGTGGAAGGTGGGTTGTTGGGGAGCATGGCTCTGACTAGGATTCACAGGGAATGGTCTCTGTGGAATGCTGAAAGGAATGGAGAGGGAAATATATCTCCGGTGGGATCTGATTGTAGGTGGTGAAAATGGCGGAGGATGATGCGTTGTATCTGGGTGGAAGGTGAGGGGGGGGGGGTTCTATCCTTGTTGCAGTTGGAGAGGTGTGGTTCAATGGCAGAGGTGCGGGAAGTGGTGGAGATACACTGGAGGGTATTGTTGACCACGTAGGAGGGGAAATTGCAGTCCTTGAAATATGGTGTGTTTTGGAATGTTCTGGAATGTTCTGCCAGCTTGCATCAAGCTTCACTGGAACACTGCAGTAAGCATGAGACAGAGATGTTGGCCAGGGAACAGGTTCGTGTGTTAAAGTAGCAGGCAGCTGGAAGCTCAGGGTCAGTTTTGCAGCAGAACGTAGATCATCAACTGCCATTTCCAGCACCTCCACTCAGCTGCTGCCAGACACAGGTTCCTGTCCCCTCCATTCACAGCTATTCACCCTCCCAGCAGATTGTTATCTACTCCTTTCTTTCCAAATGTTATTTTTTCTTTTGGGCTCTGTCCCCACCTATTATTTACTCTTTACCCCCTATCTCCTGCAGTCCAAAGATGTGCAGTAAGGTGAATTGGCCAAGCTAAATTTCCCGTAGTGTTCAGGGATGTATAGGTTAGGTACATTAGTCAGGGTAAATGTAAAATAATAGGGTCGGGGAATGGGTTTGGTTGAGAAACTCTTCAGAGGGTGAGTGTGGACTTGTTGGGCCGAATGGCCTGTTTCCACACTGTAGGGATTCTAATTTTCCCAGCTGCAGTCAGTTCTGAGTGAGGGTCACTGGACCTAGAGTGACCCTTAGTGTGTGCAGGAGGAGGAAAGGGGAGTTGGATCAGTTTAGACTGGAAGGGTTTAATTACACTCTGTACAGGTAGTTAGGCCTGAATTAGAAACTCTTGGTCCCACGTTTACAGCAAATGGGAAAACGGCTGTGGGCCTCAGGCGGTGATGGGTTCTGGGTTATGGCCACCATCTTTATTGGGGACAAGGTACAGCGAGGCGCATGGGCATATCCTCTTCCTGGGTGGGGTCGGGGTGATTTGAAGAGGAGCATTTACACATCAAACACATACCAAGAGAAGTATTTGTCTTTACTGTTCAGCCTGCACTGACTGTGAGTTTTATTTTGTGAATTCATTTTATAGGATTTTATTTAATAATTGAGACAGGGATCTCAAAATCAACTTTCTATCGTCAGCAGGGTCATCAGGATCGGAATACCATTGACATTTAACTGGGGAAGGAGAAAGGTGTGTCTGTTCTGTCTGTGGGAAAGTATCTCTTTTTTTCAAGCAAAAAGCAGAAAGATGTTCCAAGGGATCACCCTTTGGGTTTGTGCTCAATTCTGGGCCCTGAGAGGGAACACAGATTTGTCCAAATTACACCTCGTCTCTACATAGGAACTGTCAGATTTAGACCCAATCACCCACTTTCTGATGTTAACCTGTAAACTCCTCATTTTCAATTCCCTGCAAGCTTCTGATTAAAATTCCTTATGGACTCAAATTCCAGCACCATTTCGGGTGGAATGTTCCAGGTTTTGACAACTGTCTGTTCATTCAGAAACTGCTGAGGTCCGTATTGACTCTGGGGTTACAAAGGGCTGAACTGAAAGATGAGATGCAGTTCTTCAGCTCCCATTGAGATGCATTGGAACAGTACAGGAGGCTGAGGGCAGTGTAGGTGTGAGCAGACAATGAAAATGACAGGGCTGCACCGTGAGGGCTGCTTGGTTCAATGAGAGTGTTTTGGAGTTGGGTGTAAATAGAGCGAGGGGAGACAGGGAGAAGGTGAACCACAGCTTCAGTTTTAGTCCAGGCCATTCAGCAATTCACATGTTCCCAAAGGGAACAGCCAAGTTGTAAGCGATACCTGCTGAGTGTTTTCTTTAAAACAGTTTTTAAAGTGTAAAATGTCAGCTTAAGTAAAGATCGGGGCTTTTGATGATAATGGAAATGTTGGAAGAGAAGGAAGGTTTTTGCTCATTTAAATTCTCCTAATGGGAGTAACTAGCTGAAACTAGAGACACATTGTTACAGGAGCCCTCAGACCCGTGGGGCGCTCCTCTTGTACAATGTGGGAAATAAGGGACACTTCCAGTGTCCCTGACGGCTGTGTGTGCAGGAAGGGTGTCCATCTGCAGCTACTGGGAAACTGCTTTTCAGACCTGGAGCTGAGAGTGGACTCACTGTGGAGCAATACTGAGAATGCTATGGACGGCACGTTTAGTGAGTTAGTCACACTGCAGGTGAGGGTTACACAGGCAGAAAGGGAATGGGTGACCATCATATCAAGCAAAAGGCTCAGGAAGGGAGTGCAGGACGCCCCATGATCATTTCGCTTCTCATACAGATATTGTGCACCGCTTGGGATTCTATAAGGGAGGGAACAGATGGGGTTGCCTCTCAGGGGAAATCAGCAACAGCCAGGTTCATGACCCCATAGAGAGCTCTGCTGCACAGAACGGGAGGAAGGAGAATGGCAGAGCTATAGTGACAGGGGATCCAGTCGTCAGGGTCAGAGACAGGCGCGTCTGTGGCCACTGACATGAATCCAGGACAGTGGAATTGAACCCAGGTCCATTTATTGATAAAGTGCACAGACTAATAAAGGTCAACGTCCCAAATGCAACCTTCAGCACTTGGTCACCCTAAAGCTCTATTTTCCAGGGTCTGTGCACTTACTCTGAGCCCTTCAGAGGGATTGAAGGGGATGGGGAGAAAACAGGAACAGGATTGTGTTGTAGATCTACAAGCTAACCGTCACCCTCCCCTCTCAGTCTCCCCCCTCTGTCTCCCACCCCCCATCGTACCTCCTCCCCACCGCAGGGAAAAGACCTTGTGTATTTACCCTATCCATGCCCCTACTGATTTTATAAACCTCTATAAGGTCACCCATCAGCCTCTGACGCTCCAGGGAAAACGGTGTATTCATCCTCTCCCTATAGCTCAAATCCTCCAACCCTGGCAACATGCTTGTAATACTTTTCTGACCCCTTTCATGTTTCACAATATTGTTTTGAGAGGAAGGAGACCCGAATTGCACGCAATATTCCAAGCATGACCTAACCAATGTCTGTATAGCCGCAACATGACCTCCCAACTCCTATACTCAGTGCTCTGACCAATAAAGGAAAGCATATTAAACACCTTCTTCACTATCCTATCTACCTACGATTCTGCTTTCAATGAGCTGTGAACCTGCACTCCAAGGTCTCTTTGTTCAGCAGCGCTCCCGAGGACCTTACCATTAAGTGTATACATCCTGCTAATATTTGCTTTTCCAAAATGTAGCACCTCACATTTATCTGAATTAAACTCCATTTGCCAATCCTCAACCATCTGACCAAGATCCCGTTGTAATCTGAGATAATCTTATTCACTGTCCACTACACCTCCAATTTTGATGTCATCTTACTAACAATACTTTCTATATTCACTTCCAAATCATTTATATAAATTATGAAAATTAGTGGATCCAGCACCGATCCTTTGTGACACCCCACTGGTCACAGGTCTCCAATCTGAAAAGTAACCTTCTGGCACCACCCTCTGTCTTCTACCTCTGAGCCAGTTTTGTATCCAAACGGCTCGTTCTCTCTCTGTATTCCGTGAGATCTAACCTTGCTAACTAATCTCCCATGGGGAACCTTCTTGAACGCCTTACTGAAGACCATGTAGATGATTTCCACCCTTTTGCCCTGACTTAAGTTCATGAGACGTGATTTCTCACACACAAAGCTGTTAATAGTATACAGGACTTAACTCTGTACATTGGAGTCTGCGTCACCCAGTTATGGGTGTTCATATTCTGGATAAAGTTCACGTACACCAGCTTTGTGTTAGTGACTGTGTATCGAGTCTTATTAATATCACCAACACAGTGAGTTCCTTTTCAAAGGCAGTCCCTATATCCCTAACCCTGCTCCCATCTGCTCTGTCTCCTCCATCCCCACCAGAGACAGTAAGTGGTAGGAGCTCATGGAGTTTCCATGTGAGTGAGACGGAGAACATCTTCCCTTCTTTCCTCTAGTCCACCAAGAAATGGTGGTAGTGTCCTTACCTCTGGACCAGGAGGATCAGGTTCAAAGTTGAGTGACAGCATCTTTGAAGTGGCTGATTGGAAAACCTGCCCAAGCCACCAGGCCATACTGTCTCCCAGCTGTCCCTGCCTGAGCCTCTAAACAAAACCTTCCTGTAGTTTCTCTCCTGTTAGACTCTCCCATTGCTCAGTTTGTCCAGGATCCCCTCCTGCTGCTGCACTGCTCATGTCCCTCACTGACCTGTCCATCCCCCAGTGTCCTCCACATTCATTCATTGTTTACAATCCCATTGTCCCAGTCCTCCAGCCCCGCCCCCTCCACCCTATTGGGCAGTGGCTGCTGTCAATCACTCAGGCTCCTGTGTGATCTGGAGCATGCTCAGCAGGAGGGGAGACCAGTGCATGGGCGCAGTGCTGGGCAATTGTTGGTGTATGTGCAAGGTGGGTCAGTGCCAGGGAGAGCGGCTGTGGGTGTGTGGGATTGATCTTTCATTGGCAGCTCACTCCCTTCCTCCCTCTGGGAACAGGTCCCAGGGGAATGGCCCCTCCCCTGGTATCGGGACAAGTGGTCGGCGTATCAGTGGGGGAGTATTTTGCAGAAAGTTATCAGAACTCGGGTGAAGATTCAGGGATGTTACGGAGAGGAACATTCATTTTAGTTCATTTTTATTCAACCAGATATGATTTGGCCAGTGTGTGCAGGATGGTTCTCATCAGAGGATCGGAGTAGGGGAATAAATAAGAGGTTCCAGATTGGGGGGGAAAACGTCAGTCCGTTCTGTCCCAGAAGGAAGCCCTGGGAGGTGTGGGGAGGATTCACCAACACCCAGGAGGCTCCGAGTCAGACTCATTGATTTGATTAGATTAGATTTCCTACAGTGTGGAAACAGGCCCTTCGGCCCAAACAGTCTACACCGACCCTCGGGTTACCCACCCAGACCCATTTCCCTCTGATTAATGCATCTAATATTATGGGCAATTTAGCCTGGCCGATTCACCTGACCTGCGCATCTTTGGATTGCTGGAATCGAACCTGTGACCCTAGTGCTGTGGGGCTGCCGTGCCATCGTGCCACCCCTTTTTTTGGTTTTTAGTCTGTAGGCAGGAGCTAGGAAGCTGAATTCAAAGAGAGGAGAGTGTTAGAACTAGGTGTGGAGGGAAGGAGTGAGGAGATTATTTTGGATTTCAGTTCACAGAAGAGAGAAATTGTGAGACTGAGATTTAAAGCTTTGGGGGAACAAAGAAACTGCAATTTAATACTATAATTGTCTTATGAATTTCCATCCTGTGTTAACGGTGGTGACTTGTTTTCTCTGTTGTAGAGAACTGAAAGGGCAGATTTGCAGATGAGAAATTTAAATTGAACTTCATTTTCAGTTTTGATAGTTACTTGATCCGTGCCGATCTGAATATCATTGGCCTTTTTCATGTGGAAGGGAAGGTGTGTATTCTGTCCGTGGGTGAATATTTCAAATGTCAGTGTGACTGGGAAAATTACTGAGGTACAGCCAAGTCCATGTTAGCGTGGTGACTGTGGAGAGAGGATCAATCTAAACATCAGGTCATAGGCAGAGAACAAAGGGAACTAACACCTTCAACATATTGTCTCACTATAAACCATTGTTAGCAGCTAACCTGAGAATGCAACTTTAAAAAGAAGGGTTTTGTGATTTACACATGAAAGAAGTCAAACTATCACTGTATTCTCACAGATGAAAGGCTTAACAGACAATTAATTTTTCAATGTATAATTTCAGTTACATCACACTGCAAATTTTTGCTATAAACTCTGTGTTATGATCGAGCCCTCCACAATCACCTGATGAAGGAGCGTCGCTCCAAAAGCTAGTGTGCTTCCAATTAAACCTGTTGGACTACAGCCTGGTGTTGTGTGATTTTTAACTTTGTACACCCCAGTCCAACACCAGCATCTCCAAATCATGACTCCTTTGGGGAGGGTGGTGAGTTTTGGATTCAGCTTTCCAGTGATTACCATAAGAAGATGAGCACTGGGTACAGGAGAGGGAATGCAGCTCTTCGAACCAGCCCCACCATTTAATACGGTGATGATTGAGCTCACCTCGGTCTCAGCTGGGTTTTCCTGCCTGCTCTCTCTCACCCTTCATCTCATTGCAAATTCAACATCTGTATCTCTTCATTAAATCTGCTCATTGTCCTGGCATCCACTGCATTTTGAAGAGGGAATTCCACAGATTCACAGCACATTGAGATAGGTACATTCTTCTTCATGAAATTAGAATAGAATCCCTACAGTGCAGACTCACCCATTCCCTGTATTTCCCATGGTTAATGGCTTAACCTGCACAGGCATGGACGCTGTGGGCAATTTAGCATATCCAATCCTCCTAACCTGCACATCTTTGGACTGTGGGATGAAACGGGAGCACCCAGAGGAAACCCGCTCAGACACGGGGAGAACGTGTAAACTCCACACAGTCACCTAAGGCTAAAATCAAATCCAGGTCCCTGACACTGTGAGTCAGCAGTGCTAACCATTGAGCCACCTCTGCTTAAAATCTGCTCCTCCTATTCACTTCCCACGCCCCAGTTGGCTGAATCTATATTCCTTACATCAGAAAATCAGGTTGTGGAAGCAGGTGTCTCAGTAAAACCCAGTGACAGCCCATATGTCCCGTGTGTCTGAATGGGGATCCTATACACAACACCCTCCAGTCCACATTTTTCATACACTTTCCAGAGACAGGGCTCCAGTGGCTTCTTGGGGACTACAACACCCACAATCCCTGTGGCAGGGACCACACGTGTGTGGGGAAACCCCGCACTGTACATGTACAGAATGTGGGCGGGTTTTGGAGCATGTGCTTTAGGTAAGTATACTTTGCAGAAAGTATTTCACACTGTGATTGGCTGGGGAAGGGATGCATCTGCTTCTGGTATTGATCTGTTAGGGGGTCACCACACCCATGTAGGACCACTCTCCATCCCCAATTCATTGTAATGCTGGGAATCAACAAATGGGAAACAAAGAAGGATCTGACCCATTCTCCCAGACTGAAGGTTCCTCTTCTGTCCAGGATCTGCCACCTCCCTTTCTGTTTCCTTTTGTTTCATTCTGCTGTTACATTATTGACTTGCAGCAACTGAAGGGAAAGGAAGTGAACCCAGAAAGGGTGCTGAGTCTGACCAGGGACGGGAAGTGGTGGCATGGATCTGTTTATCAGTAACTCCATGAGAATGGGGAGGGTGTACATTAGGGGGTAGCAGAGTCAGAATGGTGGGAGAGAGTAAGTGGGCTGGAGGGTAACAGCTTCGGGGGAAGAAAGGGGAAAAAGATATTCCAAAGAAGCTAGAATTGTCTGCTCTGAATTTCTAATCTGTACATATTCCTTTATACAGGGTGCTAGATGGTGAAGTTTGCAGACTGAAATCTCAAAATCATGTGCAGATTGTGATTATGTTAACCAGCATTTGAAGAACCAAAGATAGAGAATCACTCGGCCAAAATCCTGCAACACTCCCACACAGCATTGTTGGTCTATCTGCACCAAATGGACTGTGAATGGTTCAAGACAGCAGCTCACTCCCATCTTCTCAAGGGTAACTAGAGATGGGGAATAAATGCTGGCTGAGCCAGTGATGCCCATATCCTGGAAATGGTTTCTATCTCTAGTTGCTGAACCCCAGTTGATGTTACTGCAGGATGGTGAGGGACGCTGAGTGCATCCTCCAGGAGGCAGCACCATCACATTACCCCTGCCTACACCCACACAGTAACACCGCAACGTCACTGGAACAAAAGGCAGTGAAGCCAAAGGAGGACTTAGATATAGTTCTTCGAGGTAAAGTCATGAAAGGGGATTGGAACACAGCAGGAACAGGAGACTGAGCTGGATGGTCAGCTGTTTCCCATTGAATGGTGGAGCAGGATTGAAAGGCTGAATGGTCTCCTCCTGCTGCTATCTCCCAGGTATGTATATAGCCATGGAGCCCGGGTAGGAAGGAGTGGGCAGGGATTCTCCAGGAGATTGCACTTCCACAACAGGTTTCAGTGAGGGAAGGTTTGATGGATTTTATTTAACATTTATCTTTAACACAAAGTTTGTAAATTTTGGTTTTAAAATGTTGTAAAAGTTTTTTGCAAAGCAAATAAAATTAAAGAAAATAAATTAAACTGTCTGAATATAACAGTTTTAAAACTCTCAACCACTGTAAAACAAAATCCCTTTTGTCACGGACACCATCACTTTCCAGTTACTCAAGCTCCAGGGAAATATTCCCTCCCTGTCTGAACCTTTGGTTTGATGTAATTGCTTTTCAGGTCTCCTTCTATGAGCTGCGAAGCGTTCTTTTTCCCCATTTCCCTGACACAGAAATGTTATCACAGCAACCTTCCCACCATCAAAATCATCATTACACCATTTTACTTTTGGTTAACATATAATCACCAGCAGTGCAAAAGTGAGGACTGCAGATGCTGGAAACCAGAGCCGAGATTAGAGTGGTGCTGGAAAAGGGCTTTTGCCAAAACGTTGATTTTCCGGCTCCCCGGATCCTGCCTGACCTGCTGTGCTTTTCCAGCACCACTCTAATCTAGACATATCATCACCAACAGTAAACCATTTGTGTAACCAATTGAATATTTCCAAAGAAAGCCCATTACGGGCCAAGCAAACCATTACAAGTGACAGAGTGAGAAGGGACTAAATCAAAGTAGAGTTGTGGGGAGGGGGCAGCGGTGGGGATAAAGCACTGTATCCCCTGCGGTGCCCACCTCTATCTAAAGGCATCGAGAGAATTGATACACACCACATGGTCCTTCTCCAAGGACACCCGGCTGTGTAGCCTTTATCCTCAATCATAGAATAGAGTCCCTACAGTGTGGAAGTAGAGCACTGGCCCATCAAATCGCGCCGACCATCCAAAGAACATCACACCCAGAGCACGCTATCACTGTAACACTGCATGACCCATGGCTGATCCACCTAGTCTGCACAATCCTGGATACTGTGGACAATTTAGCATGACTTCTCCACCTGCACATCTTTGGACTGTGGGAGGAAACCAGAGCACCTGGAGGGGACCCACACTATCATGGGGAGAATGTGGGGACTCCACACAGGCCGTTGACCAAGGCTGGACTCCAACCTTGTACCTGATGCTGTGAAGCAGCAGTGCTACAATCACAATTTAAATCAAAACAGATGATCCTTGCGCATTGTCACATTACTGTTTTTGGAGACTTACTGCCCAGAGAGACAGCCTGAGGTTCAGAAAGTGGCAATGTAAGATCAGTCAACTCCAGCCCAGTTAATGTGGTTAACAACAACATCAATACTCCAACAGTGTCATCATGTACAAGGTCAGAGAAACTGATCCATCAGCCTGAAACTGACTGACCATGTGGCTGTCAGTGACTCCAACACAAGTGAATGGAAACATTGCTCAGAGCCTGTTTCTGTAACATTCAACTCAACCAGGAAATAAAAAACATGAATAATTAGCTGAAAACAAGGCAACTGCTCTGTTAGAGTCAAAATCATTCAATGTTCAGTTATTGGACATTATTGACTCTCAGAATATTCTAACCTGCAGAATCACAGTAAAAGGGGAAAGTAAACAACATTCTTGGCAAAGACTTAATGAACCAACTGCTTGTATAAAACAGCTCAGAACAAAGGGGCTGAATCCTCCACAAACTGACAAACACAGATACCATCAGATTTATAGATAAAGATTGGAATTCTTTGGAAAAACACTTCCCTGCTTATGGTTTGCAGTAGAAACCATTCTCAGTGATCTGCCACTTATTTCCTTTGAAAAGAGTCGCTGTTTCCCCTCAGAAAAGCAGGTGTGTCGCGCACTTACAGACTGACTTACAGACAAAGGAAACCTGATCTGAGACTCGCAGGTTAATGAAGCTATTAGTGACAGCGCATTGCACACAACAAGAGCTTAGACCACAACAGATTCTAGTGAAACCAACAATGCAATGAAAAAGGTGAATTAGTCTTTATAATCATGCAGCCTCTCTCAATCAAATAATCCTAGTCAACTTCTAAACATTTTAAAACTATTAATATCAATATATACATATTTATTTACTTTCCTAATTTCCTGCAAAAAATATATCTGATTATTCTCTTCAAAATATATGTTAAATGGTCAATTCATAATCACAATTTATTTCCAATTATTCTTAGTATAAAACAACTTGCAAACTAAAATAGTTTTCATGGTAATAATGACAATGGAAACTTTGTTATGTAGTTTACCCATATGTCCAAATATTGTTTTGGTTCATTATTGTAGTGAAGCTAAAATTAAAGTCTATTTATTTTCTCTGATATCCTTCCATTACTTTATTCCCTAATAACAATGCCCATGGTGTAATGGGTGACAAGCATTAAAATAAAATTGAATTTTCATTGCAAGAACTTGTGCAAATAATCACATATTATTCAGTTCATTCATTGTCGTTGATTATCATCATTTTCACCATATGATCACGTTAAATTCACTTAAATAATCACAGTAGAATTTTCACTTCTATAGATATGTCAAGTGAATGTCAAATTACTCATATTTCAAGTCAAACCAAATTTACATTTTGTTCTGTTTTATTCCAGGAATGACAGGATGTGTTACGTTATTATGGGAAACAGGAACAAGTGAAGGTGGTGCCTCTCAGACGCGAGACCGGAAAGCCAAAGAGCCAGGTGGTAGTTACAGTGGGGGAGGTACCGAGTCTCCCACTATCCTCAGAAGGCAGTGAGGATGGTGACACTGACTGGGACGGGTTAGATGACAAAGCGCCCACGTATGGACAGAGAGAGGACAATAGGTGGGTTGACCCACCGCCCTGTAAGGCCCAGAAGGCCGTGTCTGTGGCACCGCTCGGCATCAAAGCTCAAACTTGGACAGACGGGAGGGGGGCAAGAAAGGGAACTGACAGAAACCAAACTGAACCGTTTATCCAGCTGAACGACAGATGTTGGTGAATGACCACCCAGCCTGATAGAGAAATGGTAATAATGGGCCTTATTGGGTGAATACAGATAAATTAGTTGAGATACAGTCTCACCGATGATGGTGTCAGGCCAAGATGCCACGATGTGTACAGCAGAACATGTCTCTGCAATGAGATGGTGAGGGTGTGAGCCGGTTCCCCCCAGTGCACAGCCGATCAGTGGCTCCAGGCATTTACAGATATTACAGGGACACACTGGGGAGGGGTCAGGCTGAATGGGCTAAAATAACCTTGGTGACTCAGGGACCCAAGGGTAATATCGAGGATCATACAGAGAGGAAACCTAAGGTGTGTAAGGACCACTGGGGATTACCAACCCCCAACCTGTGATGATGAAATAGGTTGATGTGTTTAAAGATAACATGGGACCATATTTAACTGTAATTATAAACATGGGACTCCCAGTGGGAGATAATTCTAACCACCTTCTGAATTGGGCCATGAGAGCTGAGGCAAACTCAGAAACACAGGGGAATAGCTGCAGTACAGGGAGGGGAACCAGACCCACAATGTTACAAGGGAAGCAGGAAAGGGTACATAGCCAAGGAACGGAGGCAGAGAGAGGGAGGTAGATGTTCACATTGTGTGTGCACCTGTGTTCATGTAGGCACATGAATATTCATTGATGCTGTGCTTGGGAACCAGCAGAACATAATATTAATACAGGAGCATCTATATCAGTTACCGATACAGATTTGCCCCTCACTCCTCAATTACTAAAATGAGAGCAGTTGGAGAGGGAATCGAGGAAGCTGGATGAAATAAACCTGTCCCGATGCAGATCATGGATATGGCAAAATATATTCAGATATGGGAGTGTGAAACTGAGGAAAGGACCATTCTGGGAGTTGCCATTTTAGAACCGTTCCGAACAACTATTGATGTAGAGACACAAACTGTAATATGGGAACAACCTGGCCAGCCCCGGGACAGGAAGCAAAGGAGAGGCGACATCTCCAGAGTAGTTACCTTGCAGGGAGACTGGAGCAGTCAGAGAATCTGGAGAGTTATAGCAGGGCGGGTAACTCAAACAGGAATGTGGATTGTTATCTGTAGATCCTGTAAAGATCGAGGGCCCTCTCACTCCCCACACAAACAGGATCCCATTAAAGCTGGGGCTGAGGAGGCAGTCATTGTGACAGTAACAGAGTGAGAGAAGCAGGGAATAGTCAGACTAACAGTATCCCAGACTAACTCACAGAAACCGAAAGGGTCATCCCACCTCACTATTGATTATACCTCCCTCAGTAAATCCGCCACTAAACAGTATCCTACAGTAGCGAACCACACCACTTCAGTTAATGGATTAAAATTGCAACAGGATACAGTCTCAGCCCTTGATATTGTGAATGGGTTCCTGTGGACCTGGAACAGCAGAATAAGCTGGTATTTACTGTCTGAGGAAAGCAGTAGACCTGGATCCAATTACCTCAGGGATCCCATAATATTCCAGTATATCCCACCGATACATGGCTGATGGAGTTCGTCAATTTAATCTTACCAGCACCTCATTACCTCAGTTGGAGAGAAAGAACATATCCAGATATCACACAGAGTATTGTGTTGGATCAGGCAGGCCGAGCTTAAAATTAACCCACA
Source organism: Hemiscyllium ocellatum (assembly GCF_020745735.1). Taxonomy (NCBI): domain Eukaryota; kingdom Metazoa; phylum Chordata; class Chondrichthyes; order Orectolobiformes; family Hemiscylliidae; genus Hemiscyllium; species Hemiscyllium ocellatum. Next base: position 52,908 of record NW_026868079.1, on the reverse strand, counting down.
GAGCGTGGGAAGGTAGGGGGAGACGTACCTGGGACATCACATCAGGGCGATCAAATCAGGAAGGAAGGAGGACAATCCCAGTGTAACGAAAGATCATGATTTCAAAACTATACACCCACACACCGTGAAGGAGATAAGGCAAACTTTAGGATTGTTCAATTATTGGAGAACTTTTGTCGATAATTACCCAGAAATGGCAGAACCATCACGAGCCCTGACAGAAGCACTGACATTAGCCAGGGGTCAGGGAGTCAGCACATACACAGACAGACAGCATGCCTTTGGTATAGTTCATGACCAATTGATAGCCTGGGCTTGGTGGGGCACATAGAGCATGAAGGACAGATCAGAGAGTTTGTGGAAGCAGCTAACTTTCCCAGTGAAGCAGCAATAATGAAGATTATAGCTCACAGGAAAGTAGAAACCCCACACTAACAGGGCAGTGAGTATGTGGGGAAGGCGGGTGAATAGACAATAGATGCAGGAGTAGGCCGTTCTGCCCTTCAAGACAGCACCACCGTTCATTATGATGATGGATGATCATCCTCAATCAGTATCCTGTTCCTGCCTTATCCCTATAACCCTTGATTCCACGATGCTTAATAGCTCTATGCAACTCTTTCTTGAAAGTATCCAGAGACTTGGCCCCCACAGCCTTCTGGGGCAGAGCATTCCATCCCACTACTCTCTGGGTGAAGTAGTTTCTCCTCAATCTGTTCGAAGTGGCCTACCCCTTATTTTTAAACTGTGCCCTCTAGTTCGGGACTCACCCATCAGCGGAAACATGCTTCCAGCCTCCAGAATGTCGAATCCTTTAATAATCTTGTATGTAAAATACTGACTGAAACAGTGAAGACATTCGAGGAGATGGCAATGGGCATAGCTACAGAAGTGAGAGAGGAAGGTTGAAAGATATTCCCAGAAACAGTCCCACAACAGGAGAAACAGGAATGGGAAAAGGGTGGGGCAATAATAGGACAAGACAGAGTCTGGATGATCCAGCAGTGCCACCACACTGTATAAGACAAACATTATTAAAAACATATCATGGGCTGAACCATATGGGGCAGGATACAATGCAATAGCAGATGATCCACGACAATCCTTGCCTAGAACAGGGAGCAAGGTTTTGTCGAAGGGGTGCAGTGTGTTCACAGTGTGAGCCAGGGAAAGCAATCAGGATAAAATGGAGGCAGCAGCAGGGACCCAGGGGCCCATGGGAACAATTACAGATGGATTTGACACACACACCCATCCCAGTCCCAGGGAAGGAAGTCCTACTGGGTTTTAATAAATAGGTTTACTCATTGGGTGGAAGCATTCCCCTGCAGATTATGACCAAGGGACAAATGTTACAGGGAACATAGCTAAAGAGCTATGTGCCCTGTTTGGTACTGAACAGAATACCCATTCCTCCATACCACCCCCAGAGCTCTGGGACACTAGAAGGAATGACGCAGACACTGACAGCTAGTCTGACTAAGGCTCTCTCAGAGACAGGACAGCGATGGGTTAGAGTACTCCACACCAGCCTAATGAAACTGAGGACAACCCCAGCAAAGGGTATGGGGCTGTCCCCCTTTGAATTAGTGACTGGATGGACTATGCAGATGCCACAGGGTGTGGTAGTGGGAGGGCCGGAGATGTGTGGTAGTGGGACAGCCGGAGATGTTTGGTAGTGGGAGGGCTGGAGATGTGTGGTAGTGGGAGGGCTGGAGATGTGCAATGACAAGGATAGGGTTAAACCATTTGTGAAAGAACTGGCAAAGCAGCTGCATGGGCTGAGAGAATCAGAGACTGTGAAAGGGAACACGGAAATATCCGAGCTGACATTCCAAACCCTGGAGTTCAGGTCAGGGGGAAAATATTACTGGAACGTATGAAATAAACACATCAAAATGCTGGAGTTATCTGGGGGAGCCAGAGAGAGACCTCTCCCATCATGCATTAGTAAGGAGCTCTGAATAAACGTTGGTCATGCTGCTCATCACAGAACTCAAGGCTCCTCTTTGATATTTCTCCCAGCAACAGTTGTGCAGGGGCATGTTGCTGGCTGGAGGTCTGTGGCTAGTGCTGTTCCACAAGGATCAGACCTGGGCCATCTGTTGTTTGTAATGTATGTAAATGAAAAGTTTGGAAATGTAAAAGATTTAATGAGCAAGTTTGTAGATGGCACAAACTGTTGAAGTTGTGAATCGTGAAGAATGATGTCAAAGGATACAGCAAGAAAGAGATGAGTCAGAAAGTTTTGTGGAGAAATTGCAGATATATTTTAATTCAGACAAGTGTGAGGTGATGCGTTTTGGAAGACACATAGCAAGAGGAATGTATACAATAAACGGAAGGGCCCTGAGCAGCACTGATAAACAGATGGATCTTCAGTTGCAAGCTGAAAGATCCCTGAAAGTGGTGAAGGAGGTGGATGGCAGGGCTTGCCTCCTTCTGTCAGGGAAGTGAATATCAACCTAGAATCAGGCCACCTTTGGGGTATTGTGTGCCGTTTTGATCACCTTATTATAGGTAGAATGTGAAGGGTTTTGGGAAGGTGGAAACAGGTTTACCAGGATGTTGCCTGGATTGGGATAGGTTGGAAAATCTTGGATTGTTGTCTTTGGAAAATCAATGGCTGTGGGGTGACCCAACTGGCACAGACAGAGTTTGTAGACCATGGTTTACTCCAGAAATTGAATCTCTTGTTAAGAAGAAGAAAGAGGCTTATGTGTTGATGAGGCAAAATGGTACAGATGAAGCAATAGAGAGTTACAGATCAGCTAGGAAGGATTTAAAGAGAGAGTTTAAAAAAAAACAAAGGGAGGACAAGAGCAGTCTTTAGCAAACAGAATAAAGGATAACCCTGAAATTTTCCATAGGTATGTGAAGAATAAAAGGATGATTAGGGTAGGAATAGGGCTAATCAAAGACAGAAGTGGGAAGTTGAGTGTGGACCGTGCAGAGATCGGAGAAGTGCTAAATGAACATTTCTCAATGGTGTTTACACAGGAAAAGGGGAATATTGTAGAGGACAAAACTTGGTACGAGATATTAGACTAGAAAGGATTGAGGTTAGTTACACACAGGTGTTATCAATACTAGAAGGAGTGAAAGTAGACAAGTCCCCATGGGGTTTATCCGAGGATTTTCTGGGAAGCTATGGAAGAGCTAGCAGAGCCTTTGGCTTTGATATTTGAGTCATCATTGTCAATGGGTTTAGTACCCGAGGACTGGAGGATTGCAAATGTTGTGCCCTTTTTCAAGAAGGGCAGCAGACATGACCCAGGTAATTATAGACCAGTGAGCCTTCCTTCCATTGTAGGAAAGGTTTTGGAAAGGATTATAAGAGATAACAGTTATAATCATCTAACAAGCTCCCATTGTCTTACCTCCCCTCCATATTAGCATAGGTAAGTGAATTCCCCATTTACTGAAGGAAGAACCCTCCAGCCTTAATCTCTTCCCACCAACACATAATCATGAACATTACGATAATCAGTTTCTGTAATCCATTCATACGTTATCACAGGACATCGCCATTCATCAAGCTTTGTAAGGTCATAATTACCTGCTTTAAACTATGTAATGACAATCGCCCATGTGACTGATATGCCTTTGTCTAATTCCTATTAAATATACTGTCTCTGTGGGTAAGGCAGAGATTCATGAAGAAGAGTCTCTACAAGTAGGCACTTTGCTACTTTAGAGATGCTTTAAAACTCTCGCCGGCTGTCCGATAATAAAGCTACTGCTGTTGTGCAGAAAACTTGCATCGTCTGGATTTGTGGAACAAAATAGTCATCAACAATGAAGGATATGAGTGATCTTCAGGATGTGGAGTACAGACTTACTGGAGTGGTTCACTGATGAAGAAAATGCAGTCATTGGATTGATTTGAAGAAATTGCTATTTTCTTTGAAGTAAACAAGCTAAATATATTTTTGATAGAGCTGTATAAGATTATAACAGACCTAGATATAGCAGACAAAAATATCTGTATTCGATAGGCGATGGTACAAGAATTAAGATCAGATGTAAGGTTTTGAGACAGAGGGACATGAACAAGTGTTTCTGCTGTCTGTATTGGCTAGAAATATGCAGAACATTACCTATTATGGTGGTGCAGGCAGAGGAGAAGATGAATGATTGATAAAAACAATTATATCAGATCTGAGGGAAATAAACTTGCAAAGTTTGTGGGACATATGAGGAGGGAGAATATGGGATTCTGCTACAGAGAGCCAGCTTGGATTTGATGGGCCTCTCTCTGTGCAATAATGCATTTTATTTGGACTTGCTTAACTTGCTGTGGTCACCGATTAAGTTGTCATTTAGGTAAATCTGTTCAGTGTTCCTACTCAGACCAATACAGTCTGTCCTTCCACAGCAGGAGATAATGTTTACTGCTTTATACTGGGTTCGTGTGTGTGTGTGTGTGTGTGTGTGTGTGTGTGTGTGTATATATATATATATATATATATATGGAGGGGGTGGTGAGGGTGTAACGGTGTGTATAGCAGTCTGCCAGCATTTATCTGAAATGGCAAAACACTAGTGCAGCCACACTAGGGACAGACTCTGGAAATGTGGGGAATGTCAAAAGGGAATTCTTTGCCTATCCCACCTGGAAACTGGCCAAACCAGTCAGACTGGGGAGAAGCTGTTCACCTGCTGTGTGTGTGTGTGTGTGGGGGGGGGTGGGGGGGGGGGGGAAGGGATTCACTCAGGCATCCATCCTGCTGAGATACCAGTCAATTTACTCATAACCACAGTTGGATGATTTTTTTTCTCTTTTTCACACCAAGTAATGAGCAACGGTTTTGGCAGTTCATAAAGTTTTGCATATCGAGAACTTCGTTTTGGAAATGTTCACAACATTTCTGAACTGTCGACCACATTGCTGTGGGTCTGAAGTCACAATGTAGGCCAGACCAGGTAAGGATGGCAGCTTCCTTCCTGAACGGGCATTAGTGATCCAGATGGGCTTTTCTGGCAATCGATTAATGGTCATCATTAGATTCTTAAATTTTCAAGTTTTTTAAAAATTAATTCAAATTCCCCCATCTGCTGCAGTAGGCTTTGAACTCAGGTCTCCAGAACTTTATCTGGGGCTTTGGATTAACTGTCCAGCGACAATATCACTCGGCCAATACTTCCCCACATCACTGTCCATCTGCACCGAGTAAACAGCGATTTTCTGGTACATCAGGACTGACATCAGGACTGGTTAATCACACATACATTTGCTGAATAATTGCAGGAGCTGGATGTTGATGGGCTATTGACATTCATCTATGAACCATGTATTCTGAGGTTTGTTTCTGATCATGATTGTAAACACCATCAGTCTTGTTATCTTTTGGGGATAAGAACAGTTTCAATTACCTTTCTGTTAAATACCTAGCAATCAAGTCGATCCCATAACTCTCAGGCAGATTAGTTTCCTTTGAAGAGCTCCTCATCTCCCCAACCTCCTCCATCCTCACCTTCAACAGGACAATAATCTCACAGAGTCTCTTTGTGACTATGAAGGAGACAATCTGATCAGCTGCTTCTTTCCCTACTCCTATGTCAAGTTGGATCTTAATCTCCCCTTGCTGCAGTTGTGATCCTGCATCATTGTACAGCGTTGCTCGTATTTCATGTCTTGGCCTATCAGGGTTCAGGATACTGCATGTAGCTTCTTGTACATCGGGTTTACAGTGCAAGAGTTTAGCTCTTGCCTTCCAACAACAGTAGAGTCGTACTCCAACAAAGCTTACAGAATCACGGCCCAGCATATTCCCCAACTTCCCTCCTTCCATCAAACCAGAGGATCAGCCCTCATTCAACTGAGAGAATTCAGGAGGGCATGTCAGTAACAGCAGCATGAATACCTAAAAATGGGGTGTTCACCTGATGAAGTTACCAAACAGCATAAGCAGCAAGTGATAGACAGAGCGAAACAATCCAGTAAACAACGGAACAGATCTAAGATCTGCAGTCCACCACAACCAGTTGTGATTGAAGTCAGAGCACAGTTGGAGTTCTGAGGACAGTTCTCTCCAAGATATTAATCAACAAGAATGTCAGACTGGATGAATCATCATAAAACTGAAGTCCATTTGATATCAATATGTTTACAATCAGTGTTCAATTCGCCACATGTAGCTGAAGGTAAAGATAATCTTCAAGTGATTGTAACAGTGAAGACACCGGAATACTTATTCAGCAAATTAAAACCTGTTGTGTTAGTAATAATTTTAAAGAGATATTAAAAGTAAGGTGACTTGAGTATAATGGACGAAATTTATTGGTGGGTATCTGAAATGTGAAGTTAATTTAGGATTAGTTAACAAACAAACACATGGTAGGGAATCCCAGCCCCATGGAGTGCACATTCAGTTCCATGTGGGAAAACCAGGACACTTCTTGTATCAGCAACAACCACAAGAACACGGAGGTGACACTGGAACACTAGTTTGACCACAGCTAAAGTACTGCACTCACTCTTAGTCCCCACATTCCAGGATTGATGTGATCACACCAGAGAGGGGACAGAGAAGATTGATCAGAATGTTTCTCTGATTGGAGAATTTCTGCTCTGAGGAAAGATTGGATAGGTTGGGGGTGGGGGGATTCCAAGGAAGATGAACTGAGATTTAATTGATGTGATAAAATGCTGAGGGATTCAGGTAGAATGGATAGGAAGCAGCTATTCATTAACAGCCATCAGGAACTAGAGGTTTTAGATTGAAGATAATTCTCAGAAAAAAAAGGGGAAAGGAGAATTTATTTCCCTCAGAGATGGTGGAGAGCAGGATCTCACTGATGGGGTGACAGAGGCAGTTACCAGCATTACATTTGAATAAAAGTACGTGGATGGAACTGAAATGTTGGAACGTGCAGGGCAATGGACTAAGTTCTGCAGAATGGGATAAATGTGATTTATTTGACATTTCTCCAGAATATTAAACTCCAGTCCAATTTGAGAAGTTAAACATCATTAGACTTGAGCTCCAAATGTCAGAATAAAATTATCAGAAAGTTACAGCACAGATCAAAGCCACTTGGCCCATCCTCCATGTGTTGGCTGTGATAGAATGACTCAGGCTTTACAGCGTTCTGTACTCACCAATGAGAGCAACAATTTCAGACTGTAGACGCTGTCCTCTATGTTGTTATAACCTATTTTCTCAAAGTATTTCTTTGGCAGCTGCATATCTTGTTTCCTTGTTTCTTTCCCAGCCCTAAATCTATTCCCCTTGGCCTTGAGGGACTACCATTTCTGCTGTTTAATCTCTCCTGCCTTCGCCTATGTGACAGACTGCCTTTCTGTCCTTGTCTCACACCTACCTACTCACAACCTATTACATTTCTGATAGTTCCCTGACCACTGTAACTTTCACTCCCCCCCGGCTCAATGGCACAAATTTTGAATTCTGTTCCTCCAGGGATAATGGGAAATCTTTCTGGCTGCAGTTTTCCCCAGATTTTATTTTGGAAACAGAGAATTTGCGTCAGTCAAGTATTTGTGAGCTTTCATCCACAATTCCGAGCATTTGGATGTAATTTGTGACCCTCCCACAGATGTGCAGGTTTGCTTTATTGGCCGTGCTAACATGGCCTGGAGAGTGTAGGTTTGGCGCGTTGGGTTGGCCATGGTAAATGTGGGGTTACGGGGATAGGGTAGGAGAGCAGGTAATTACCGACTTGATGGGCCGAATAGCCTCTGTCTACACCTGCAGAATTATGCGATTATAAATGGTTGCGATTGCTGTCACATTTTCCTAATGCCTGGTTCGTTCAGCTCAGGTACACATGCTGCCTGTGTGTTTCTGTGGGTTCTCACTCACTCCTATCCTTCTGTTTTTACCTCAATTTCACACTGTATGTGAGGGTGAGAACGAATTTTTAAATATAAGTATTCCAACTGAAACTCCTCACAGGTCAGGACCTGTTTCTGCTGCTGCCACCACTCACAAGGGACAGGAAAACAATAAAGGTTTCATTACAAATCTTACAGGAACATAGAGGTTATAATTACAAGAAAAGGCTGAACGGCTCCAAATGTTTTTCTCAAGAAAACAGGAGGGTGAGAGACAACCTGGTACAAATGGGAAGCTTTGTGTTTGTACTTTCAGAGATTTGAGGTTGAAATCATCAGGTCGGAAGCATGTTTCATTGCCCCAGATCATCAAAGTTGCAATCTAATATGTATCTTTCATTCTCTCTGTCTGAGTTAACACCAGATGGACAGGTCAGTGTCTGAGTGTTTCCCCAAATCCCTGATTGAATCTGGCTCCCCCCACAGTCTCAGGTGTTGCAGCACTCACTGGGTCATGGAGAAACTCTGCCGTTACAATGAGAACTGTCTTTGCTGTCACCTCTCCTCATGCTTCCGCCTAATTCCCATTTCCCTTCATTAAATCCCAGCTGCCTCTAGTCCACCCACATGGGCATGTTGAAGAGCATGACAAGAGAATGGATTGAAACTGAGAGTTCAATAGCCAGAATGAGAGAGGAAGGAGGAAATAAATGGGGTTCGTGGATCCCAGGGGATACAGACTCCAGGCTGAGTCCTTGTGGGCATTCCCGCAGTAATACAAGACAGCATTCCATGATGAGAGTTAAACCCAGGAGGCAGGAGGAGCCACTGAACATTAGCAGGTTTAGTTCAAACACAGGAGGTTTGTTCAGTCAGTAACAGTGTGTTAGACATGGAGGGTGAAGTGAGCAGTGAGGGGAAATGTTACCACAAGCTGCAGATGGATAACTTTCATTGGAACAGAAGGAGGCCATTCAGCCCCTCAACCCTTCTCTGCCATTCATGATGATCATAGCTGATGTGTGACCTAACGTACAACTTGCAAAACCCTCTAATTTCATCAATAAACTCCTCTGCAACAGACCAGATGAATATGAAAAACTAAACATCTGCAAATGCTGGGAAATCAGAAATAAAAACAGAAATTGCTGGAAAAAGTCAGCAGATCTGGCAGCATCTGTGGAGAGTGCACCTTTGGGTCCAGTGACCGGTCAGGTGACCAGCTGCAGCTGACCATTCTGCTATTTCTGTAACACTCTCTGGGACAGGTTCTGGTGCGGGGGGAATGAGATTGTCAATAACAACTGAGAGACACAGGAGGATGTGCTCAATCAGAATAAAACACATTTTCGTCTTTCTCTTTTAATTCAAAGGCAAACATTATTCATTATCGTTTCAGAAATAAGATAGTAGGCCAGAAATCAACTCTTCATATCATTGGGTCTGGGAGACTGTGTTACTCCTGACCTGGTCCAGCCGACATGTCAATCCAGACCCTGAATAATGGGGTTGACTCTGAACCATTTCTTGTGCAGTCAGAATGGATGACAAATGCTGCCCCAGCAAGTGATGCCGTGATCCCATGAACAAACAAAATAAATCTGATCGCTGTGGTTAGTTGTGAACTCGCCGGTGTTACTGGAAGAGGATGAATGGGAAGGTTTATGGGGTAAAGGGAGAAGAATAGCAGTCAGTGAGGTGATCCTTTGGAGAGCTGATCAGCCAATCAGCCTCCTTTTGTACAGTAACAATTCTGTGAATAATTAATTCTGAGCCCTCTAAAGAAATATCAGAGCAGGGTTTACAAAGAGGTCAGATTGAATGAGTGTCTCGGTGAACACAAGTGAGGCACAGGTACAGAGAGGCTTTGGGATGGATTAAATTAAATTTTATACATTTGCACAGTCATCAACATTACAGCAGTGAAAAATGGGAGTGATGGAGAGAGTGGAATCAGAGCAGCAAATAAATCCTCAACATTTATGCAGCTAAAGGGGATGCTGGGTAAAGATACCGTTAGTTAGTGTTTATTTCATTCCAGGCACACCAGCCTAGGAGCACATCCTTCCTGTATACATTCTCTCGAGCTCTTGAAGATTTTTGTTCATTTGAAGTGTTTCATGTTTAGATACTCCAGAGAAGACAGCTTCAAGCTCCTCAATCTCTCCTGCCAGGGCAATGCTGCTGTTAGAATTCAATTCACTGGCATATTACTGGCTGCGTCATGGACTGGAACTGGCAATTGAGACAGAAAGGTTACTGTATAAAATATCTTCAATGGTATTGCCAGTCGTGAGTGGTTTTAGGAAAATGACCTTGCCTTACGGGCATTGAGTGTTAGAGCACTTCCTGTTGTGGGGCATCCTGTTTAGATTCAATCTATTGATAACTATGAGAACTGACGAGCACTGGCTCTGTCAAAGTGGTCAGAGCATTATGGCTGTCATCGAAGCTGGTAACAAACTTCCCATGGGTTAAAAATTGTAAATGATAGAGTAGGTACGAGGTCTGATGACGCTGTTGGAGTATTGATGTTGTTGTTAATCACATTAACTCAGCAGGAGTTGATTGAATTCATATTGTCTCTTTCTGAATCTCAGGATGTCTCTCTGGGCAATAAGTCTCCACAAACAGCAATGAGCAGGGGTCATCTGTTTTGATTTAAATTGCTCTATAGCACTGCTGCTCCACAGCACCAGGTACAAGGTTAGAGTCCAGCCTTGGTCAACAGCCTGTGTGGAGTTTGCACATTCTCCCCAGGATAGTGTGGGTCCACTCCAGGTGCTCTGGTTTCCTCCCACAGTCCAAAGATTTGTGGGTTAGGTGGATCAGTCATGCTAAATTGTCCAGTGTCCAGGATTGTTCAGACTCTGTGGATCTGCCATGGGAAATGCAGTGTTACAGGGGTGGAGTGCTCCAGATGGGATGCTCTTTGGATAGTTGGTGGGATTTGATGGGCCAATGCTCTCCTTCCACACTGTCGGGATTCTATTCTATGATTGAGGATAAAGGTGATACAACAGGGTGTCCTTGGAGAAGGAGCACGTAGCTTTTATCAATTCTCCCGTTGTCTTTAGATAGAGATGGGCACCGCAGTGGATACAGTGCTTTATCTCCATCGCTGCCTCCTCACCCCCAACTCTACTTTGATTTGATCCCTTCCCGCTGAACCCGGATGTGGAAGTGCATTCGCCTGGAGAATCCCTGCCCTGCCTACTTCTTCCTACCCGGGCTCTATGGCTATATACATACCTGGGAGATAGCAGCAGGAGGAGACCATTCAGCCTTTTAATCCTGCTCCACATTCAATGGGAAACAGCTGACCATCCAGCTCAGTCTCCTGTTCCTGCTGTGTTCCAATCCCCTTTCATGACTTTACCTCGAAGAACTATATCTAAGTCCTCCTTTGGCTTCACTGCCTTTTGTTCCAGTGACGTTGCGGTGTTACTGTGTGGGTGTAGGCAGGGGTAATGTGATGGTGCTGCCTCCTGGAGGATGCACTCAGCATCCCTCACCATCCTGCAGTAACATCAACTGGGTTTCAGCAACTAGAGATAGAAACCATTTCCAGGATATGGGCATCACTGGCTCAGCCAGCATTTATTCCCCATCTCTAGTTACCCTTGAGAAGATGGAGTGAGCTGCTGTCTTGTACCATTCACAGTCCATTTGGCGCAGAAAGACCAACAATGCTGTGAGGGACAGGGTTGCTGGATTTTGCCCAAGTTATTCTCCATCTTTGGTTCTTCAAATGCTGGTTAACTTAATCACAATCTGCACAGGAGTTTGAGATTTCAGTCTGCAAATCTTCACCATTAAGCACCCTGTATAAACAAGTATGTACAGATTAGAAATTCAGAGCAGAACAATTCTAGCTTCTCTGGAAATCTTTTTTCCCTTTCTTCTGCAAAAGCTGTAACCCTCCAGCCCACTTACTCTCTCCCACCATTCTGCCTCTGCTGTCCCTAATGTACCCACCCCCATTCTCATGGAGTTACTGATAAACAGATCCATGCCACCACTTCCCGTCCCTGGTTAGACTCTGCACCCTTTCTGGGTTTACTCCATTTCCCTTCAGTTACTGCAAGTCTATAATGTTACAGCAGGATAAATCAAAAGGAAATAAATAGAAAGGGTGGTAGCAGATGCTGGACAGAAGAGGAACCTTCAGTCTGGGAGAATGGGTCAGATCCTTCTTTGTTTCCCATTGGTCGATTCCCAGCATTATGACAAGTTGGGGATGGAACTTGGTCCCATGTGGGTGTGGTGACACTTTGACCCCCCCCCAACCCATCAATACTACAAGCTGATTGGTCCATCCTCCAGCCAATAACAATGTCAAATGCTTTCCGCTAATTACCCCAAAGCACATGCGCCAATATCCACCCATATTCTGTACATGTACAGTTCTGGGCTTCCCCTCACACGGGTGGTCCCTGCCTCAGGGATTGTGGGAGTTATAGTCCTCATGAAGGCACTGGAGACATGTTTCTGGATAGTGAATGAAAAGTGTGGGCTGGAGGGTGTTGTGTATAGGATCCCCATTCAGACACACAGGACATATGGGCTGTCATTGGTTTTACTGAGACATATGCTTCCACAACCTGATTTCTGACGTAAGGAACATAGATTGCGGGGTGGGGAGGTTAATAAGAGGTAGCAGATTTTAAGCAGATGTAGCTGAGTGGTTAGCACTGCTGCCACACAGCGTCAGGGACCCGGGTTTTATTTCAGCCAGATGTGACTGTGTGGAGTTTACACGTTCTCACTATGTCTGCGTGGGTTTCCTAGGGTGCCCGAGCTTCCTCCCACAGTCCAAAGATGTGTAGGTTAGGTGAATTGCCTATGCTAAATTGCCCACAGTGTCCATGTATGTGCCGTCCAGAATACTCTGTTGTGAATATCTATCCTATACTTTAATACAAAGCCAAGGTCTTTGACAATGAAACGCAAAACACCCAGGAAACTTCGCCTCACCTCGTAATCTGATAACTGACTTCTGATAAATCTGGTTGAACTTAGAACACAGCTGGAAAGCTGGAAGATTAGATCCAGTCCAAGATCCAGTGCTTAAACAAAGGAGACTACAATAGGATGAGGCAGGAGTTGGCTAATGTAAACTGGAAGCAAAGACTTTACCGTGGAAAAGTTGACGGACAACGGGGGAATTTTTTGTAGTGCTCAGCAAAAGTATATCAGGGAAAAGGAAGGACTGTAGGAAAAAGGAGTAATCTGCCATGAGTGGCTCAGGAAATAAGGGAGTCTATCAAAATGAAATAGAAGGCATACAAATTGGCAATAATCAAGGAGAAACTAGGAGATTAGAAAAAACTTTAAAGATCAACAGAAAGCTAGATAGGATTGGGGAGAAAAGTGATGAGTAGCCATCTCCAGGGCTGGAATAGCAGCTTACACTGCTAGAGGGGAACCTATTGTGTGGGAAAATGTGGCCTCTCATTGTTGAAGCACTTAACTGTTACCATAGAGATAAACCTGATCACGTTACAAATCACAGCACACTCCAAAAGCTTGTACTTCCAAATAAACCTGCTGGACTATAACCTAGTGTTGTGAGATTTATAAATTTGTCCACCCCACCCCAACACCGGCTCCTCCATATCAGAATCCTGATAGACATCCCCACTGAAACTGAAGTGCCTGTCAGGTACTTGAGGGAGCCACAGGGGTGTATGTTTTAACCACAAAGTGCGAAACTGAAGTCGACTTTCTAACTGACCGTTGCCATGGAGATAAATACTGAGACAGAGTCTGTATTCAAAGTCCCAAACCACAAAATGTTTAAGAATGGGAGCTTTACATTGGATAGGTGGGGCTTTACCTGATGCTGCCTGGAGGTGTTTTGCATGTACACTATCCAGGTAACTGCCATGTCTCATCAATAAAGACTCTGAGAAGACCTCTCAGAGTTCTGTACCTAGTTATCCCTATCCAGCAGGGTTTAGGAATATGAGTACACAACAGTCAGTCTTCACAGTGGAGGATACGAAGAACATGCCAGTAATTGATAAGGAAACTGAGGAAGGTGAGGACCAAGAAACAACGATTATCACGAAAGCGTTAGAGCTGGGCAAGCTAATGGAGCTAAAGGTAGATAAGTTGCTTTGCCCTGATGGAATACATCCCAGGGTGCTCCCAGGGATAGCAGGAGAAAGAGGAAATATACCTGGAGACAGAGTCCTACAGCAGAGACAGGCCCTTTGGCCCAAACTGGCCCATGCCGACCAGAATGTCCATCCACACTAACCCCATTTCCCTGCACTTGGCCCATCTGCTTCTGACCCTTTCCTATCCATGTATTTATCCAAATGTCTTTTACCTGTTGTGAGAGTGTACCCACCTCAACCACTTCCACTGGCAGCTCATTCCATATACATACCACCCTCTGTGTAAAACAGTTGCCCCTCAGCTTCCCTTTTATTCTTTCCCCTCTAACCTTCAACTGATGCCCTCCAGTCCTTGATTCCCTGGGAAAAAAGACTGAATGCATTCACCTTATCCATGCCCCTCATGGTCTTACACACTTCTAGAACAGGACCCATTCAGTTTCCTCTGCTCTAAACAAAAAAATCCTCGCTTGTCCAACCTCTCCCTATAACTCAGGCCCCTGAGCCCTGACAGCATCCTTTTAAATTGTTCTGCACTTTTTACAGTTTAATAACTGAAACCTACACTGCATTCATCATATTTCCAGTATTTCCCCACGGCGCTGGAACCAACGGGACAACGCCAATGGATTACAGTCCATGATCGAGAATGAACTCCTTTACAACAATCCCGTTTTCATAGTATTTCCCAAGGTGCAGGTATCCTTGTGTCTTTCTGGTTGTATGGTTAATTAAAGACTTGTCCTTCTACAAAGCAAAGCTGTGGCTTAATTTTTCCTGGGAAACATGCCATGATTTTTCAGACTTCTAAAAACAAATGAACTCTTTCTCCACAGTCACCACCCTAACATGGACTTGGCTGTGTCTCAGTAGTTTTTCCAGTCACACTGAGATTTGGAATATTCGCCCATGGACAGAATACACACCTTTCCTTCCACATGAAAAGGCCAATGAATATTCAGATCGGCACGGATCAAGTAACTATCAGATCTGAACATGAAGTTCAATTTGAATTTCTCATCCACAAATCCACCCTTTCAGTATCCTACAACTGAGAAAACAACTCACCATATTAATACAGGATGGATCTTTATAAGATAATTATAGTATTAAATTGTAGTTTCATGTTTTCCAAAGTTTTAACTCTCAGTCTAACAATTTCTCTTTCTTCTGTGAACTGAAATCCGAACCAATCCCCTCACTCCTTCCCTCCAAACCCAGTTCTCACACACTCTCTCCTCACTTTGAATTCAGTTTCCTAGATCTTGTCTGCGGACTAAGAACCAAATGAATGAGTCTGACTCTGAGTCCAGCAGGGTGGGGCGGGGGGGTGGGGGGGGGGGCGTTGTTGGTGAATCCTCTGATGACAACCATCCTGCATGCACTGCTTCCTGCACACTCTGGCCAAAACCCGTCTTACTAAAATGAACCAAATTAGAACTCGAATTGCAGGCCCATCTTTGTCACTTTCCATAAAAACCCTGAATCTTCACAAAAGAGTTCTGATAACTTTCTGCAAAATGCTGCCCCACTGATAGTCTGATCACATGGCAGGGTACCAGGAAAGGGGCCATTCCCCTGGGTCCTGCTCCCAGAGGGAGGAAGCTGCCAATGACAGATTAATCCCTCACAACCACAGCCTCCTTCCCAGGCACTGTGCATACTCCCACAGTTGCCCAGCACTGCGCCCATACACTGGTCTCCTCTCCTACAGCATGTGCTCCGATCATACAGGAGTCCGGGAGATTGACAGCAGCTGCTGCCCTATATATCAGAATCCCTTCAGTATGGAAACTGGCCCTTCGGCCAAACAAGTCCATACCGACCCTCCAAACAGTACCTTATACAAACCCATTCCCCTACCCTATATTTACCCCTGACTAATGTAACTAATACTATGGGCAATTTAGAATGGCCAATTCACCTGTCCTACACATCTTTGGATTGGGGGAGGAACCCCGCTCAGACACGGGGAGGATGCACAAACTCCGGGTTTGGCTGGAATCGAAACTGGGTACCTGGTGCTGTGAGGCAGCAGTGCTAACCACTGAGCCATCTCTATAAACGGGAAGGAATGGGGCTGGAGAACTGGGGAAATGAGATTGTAAACAATGAATGAATGTGGAGGACACTGGGGGATGGACAGGTCAGTGAGGGACAGGATCAGTGCAGCAGCAGGAGGGGATCCTGGACAAACTGAGCAATGGGAGAGTCTGACAGGAGAGAAACTACAGGAAGGTTCTGTTTGGAGGCTGAGGCAGGGACAGCTGGGAGACAGTATGGCCTGGTGGCTTGGGCAGGTTTTCTAATCATCCTCTTCAAAGATGCTGTTCCTCAACTCTGAGCCCGATCCTCCAGGTCCAAAGGTAAGGACACTGCCACCATTTCCTGGTGGGCAAGGGATACAGGGACTGGCTTTCAAAAGGAACTCAACTGTGTTGGTGATACTAGCAAGACTCAATACACAGTCGATGACAAAATGCTGGTGTACTTGTACTTCATCCCGAATATTAACACCTATAACTGGGCAACGCAGACCCCAATGTACAGAGTTAAATCCTGGATATTAATAACAGATTTGTGCATGGGAGATCATGTCTCATGAATTTGACTCAGTTTTTTTGAAGAAGCAACAAAGAGGATTGATGAGGTCAGAGCATGGACATGATCTACTTGGACTTCAGTAAGGCATTCGACAATGTTCCTCATGTGAGACTGGTCAGCAAGGTTAGATCGCATGGTGTACAGAACTGGTCCGAAGGTAGAAGGCAGAGAGTGCTTTTCAGGCTGGAGGCCTGTGACCAGTGGAATGTCACAAGGATCGGTGCTGGATCCACTACTTTTCGCCATTTACATTCATGATTTGGATGTGAACATAAGAGGTATTGTAAATAAGTATGCGGATGACACCAAAATGGGGGGTGTGGTAGACAGGGAAAAAGATTACCTCAGAGTACAAGAGGATCTGGATCAGATGGGTGATGGGCTGAGGAGTTTAGTTTAGAAAAATGCGACCTGCTGCATTTTGGAAAAGCAAACTTTAGCAGGACTTACAGTTTATAGTAAGTTCCAGGGGAGTGCTGCTAAACAAAGAGTCCTTGGAGTGCAGGTTCACAGTTCCTTGAAAGTAGAGAAGCAAGTAGATAGATTAGTGAAGGCGGCAGTTGGTCTGCTTGCCTTTATTGGTCAGAGCATTGAGTGTAGGGGTTGGGAGGTCATATTGCGGCTGTACAGGACATTGATTCGGCGACTTCGTAATATTCCATGCAATTCTGGTCTCCTTCCTATCAGATGGCTGTTCTCAAACTTGAAAAGGGTCAGAAAAGAAGTCCAGGATGTTGCCAGGGATGGATAGGCTGTTTTCCCTGGACCGTCAGAGGCTGAACGGTGACCTGAAAGAGAATTTTAAAATCAGGCCGGGCGTGGATAGGGTAAATAGACAAGATATTTTCCCTGCGGAGGGGGAAATACAGAACTAGGGGACTGGGAGGGGAGGGTAGGCAGAGAGGGGGTGGGCGGAGGGTCAGAGAGGGTGGGTGGATCGAGAGGGTTGGGACAGAAATGGGTGGCTGCAGAGAGGCGGGATAGAGAGGGGAGGCACAGAAATGGATGGGGACAGAAAGCGGGATTAGAGAGGAGGGGAACAGATGGGGGGGTACAGAGGGGGCGACCGACGGAGGGGGGAAAGAGACAGGTGTGCGACCGACAGACAGAGGGGGGACAGACCAACAGATTGTGGGAAAGACCAACGGGGGAGTGCGACCGACGAGGTTGGGGGGGGGGGGGGGAGGCGACAAAGGACTGACCGACAGAGAGGGGGGAAAACCAGACAGCAGAGTGAGGGGAGACGGGGGGAACAGAGAGGGGGAAGATGGAGAGTTATTTTATAGATCTACAACTCAACCCTTTTCGTGTTTTCTCCTCCTCACCTTAATTCCCTCTGAAGGGCTCAGAACAACTGCATAGTTCCTGGAAAATGGAGTTTCAGAGAGATCAGGTGCTGAATGTGGCATTTGGGACACTGACCTTTAATGGAATGCGCTGGTCAATAAATGGACCCTGGTTCGACTCCACTGTCTGTGTGGTGTTTGCACATTCTCCCTGTGTGTCTGCGTGGGCTGCCTCTGGGGGCTCTTAACTTCCTCCCACAAATCCAAAGACATGCAGGTTAGCTGGATTAGCTTTGGGTAATGGTAGGTTACAGAGTTAGGGTGGAATGCTGTTCCGATGGTTGGTATGGTCTCATGGGCCGAAAGGCCTGCTTCCACACTGTAGGGATTCTGTCACTGAGTATAGGGGTTAGGAGGTCATGGTGTGGCTGAGTAGGGCATTGGTCAGGCCAGTGTTAGAATGCTGCATTCAATTGTAGTCTCCCTGATTTCAGAAAGATGTTACCAGAATAGGACTCAACTTCTCAAAGAAAAGTTCCTGGGAAGTGTTGACAAACAAACAGACCGTGCAGTGTGGGTTGATAGTTCCTTGAAAGTGGGTTGAAGGTAGACAGGTCGGTGAAGGTGGTGTGCGGTATGCTAGCCGTTATTGGGCAGTCCAGTGAGGATAGGAGTTGGGAGATCATGTTTCGGTTGTACAGTTTATTGGCTCGGCCACTTTTGGAATCCCGAGACTGCTTTCAATTCCAGTCTCCCTGTTACAGGAAAGATGTTGGGAAACTTGCACGAGTTCAGAAAAGTTTACTAGGGTGTTGCCAGTATTGGAACATTTGAACCATAGGGAGAGGCTGAATAGGCTGAGGCTATTTCCCTGCAGCACTGGACACTTTAGGTGGCTTTATCGAACTTTATAAAATTATGAGGAGCAATGATAGGGTGACTAGTCATGGTTTATATTTTTCCCCCAGAGTAGGGGAGACCAAACAAATGTGAATCTTTTTTCCAAGGTGGAAATGACAAATCCTAAGGAGAGATGGCAAGTTTAAATGATATGAAAACCGAACCAACTGCAGATGCTGTAAACCAGGAAGAGAAACAGAAGTTTCTGGAAAAGCTCAGCAGGTCTAGCAGCAGGTGTGAAAAGAAATTAGAGTTAACGTATCTGAGGAAGGGTGACCAGACCCGAAACTTTAACTGAGTTTTCTTCACAGATGCTGCATGACCTGCTGAGCATTTCAACATCAGTGCAAGTTTAAAGGGAGTGGTTTGGAGTATATACCTGAGAGGAACTTTATGAAGTTTATAAATTGAAGTGAGACCACATCTGGGATTAATGACAGAAGTTTTGGTCCCTTTATTTAAGGAAATACATTTCATCAGAGGCATTTCACAGAAACCTGACTGGGATGATCCATCGTTTGCAGGGATTATCTTTTAAGAAAAGGCTGAAGTAGTTGGGACTCCACTCACTGGATTTGGGAACAATGAGAGGGGATCTCATTGTAACATGAAGGATTCTTAAGGAGTTTGACAGGGTAAATACTGAGAGGATGTTTCCCATCATGAGGGAGTCTGGAACCAGATTTTGGGTCAGTCACGGAATCATGGATTCTGTTTTAGATTCGTCAAGTTTAAGGCAACACCCGACACGGCTCAGGGGTTTCAGTAGTAATGGAGCTGGGGTGAGGTGGAGACAAGCAACATTTTAGAGATTGGAATTCGTGGTGTTTGTGATTGTGTAGATGTCTGATCAGAAGGTCACGTTGGGGTTACAGACATGACAGCAATATTGTGAAGAGTGTGGTTCTGTCTCAGACAGTTCCCAGGGAGAGGGAGGGGCTCAGCAGTCAGGGAAAGGAATTTGTAATAGCAACTGAAGGCAACGAGATTAACCACTACAACGTTTCATTGGAGGAAACTGCAGCCAATCGCGTAGTGGGAATGTGATGAGCAGTTTGATAACTGAGTAATGGAGAGGGATGATGGGGAGGGAGAGCTGGGCATTGTCAGTGTACATGTGAAACCTAACACGGTGCTTTTGGACGATGTCACCTCCTGGCTGTATGTAGGTGAGAAACAGGAGGGACCAAGGAGAGATCCTTAAGGGACACCACATACAAGGAATTCAGAAAGGAAAGGGAGAGTCGGGATGGAGTATGTGTTTGCACCAACGGTGAGGTCAAATATTAGTTTGTAGCAGAATGGGAGAGAAGGACATAACCAGAAAAGACTGACAGATAGAACAAGGAACAATATCTGTGAATTGGTGAGGGGGAGTGGTGAGGAGGCAGTGCAGCCCAACTCCAAAAACACTATTTCTACATCAGTGACGTCACCCAACTCACCCTAGTCTCAGCCCATTTACTGAAATACTCGTCCATCCCTGTGTTATCTCCAGAGTTCGTTATAAAACACTCTCCTGGCCAGCCTCCCACATTCAACGTACATGCAATCTCAAGAGTATCTAAAACCCTACTCTCCAAGTGCTCACTTGTACCAAAACTTGTTGATCCATCAACAAGCAACAATTTAAAATTCTCACTCTTGCTGTAATTCCTGGCTGTGAACATCCCTGTCTCCCTGCACCACACAACCTGTGAGATCCCGACAACTCATTTCTTTCAGACTCCCAACGATGTGTTTATTCATTGCTTCACTTGTCTGGCTGTTTCTCCTGTTGCCAAGGCAACACGGTCTGGAATTCCCACCCTAACCCTCTCAGACCTGCTTTCCTCCTTTAAAAGTATTCCTGAAAACCTGTTTATTTGGCAATTCTTTTGATCACCTGACCTAATATCCCCATCTGTGGCCTTATGTCAGAAGCTCTCAATAGTATTTTTGTGGAATTGTAAACGTGATAAAAAAAACAAACTGTTGTTGATTTGCACATACATTGTCAACTCTTCACTGTCGCTGAGTGAATAATCTATAACAGCACTTACCCAACCACATTGTGGGAGCACCTTCACCACACGAATTGCAGCTGTACAGGACGTCAAACATCACCTTCTCCACAGGCAATGGGGCTTTGGCATTAATCACTGGTATCTGTGGAGAGAGAAACACACAGTTGATATTTCAGGGAGTGTAAAATGCATTATAGGGAGGGAAAATGGGGCAGAATTTGGATTTTCAAATTTGTGTTGTACAATGTACACTAAGTTCTGTAAAACCTCTCATTCCATACGGTAAAAATTTCCTCTTCCTGGTCAATATGACTTTCCTTCCTTCTGCCCTGCACCTTCACACATTTCCAATGCCTTGGTCACAACAACACTGTGCTGTCAGTGAGGTTTATCACGTGGTGGAGTATTGTCCCGCCCCTCATTCACTCCGATTGGTTGAAGCAACAACTAGCACCTCTAGTCCCCGTTCCCCCATTAACATCAATAATCCGAGGCCCATTGTGGGCTGGAGCATGCTCAGTGCTTCCTGCTTTTGCTGCTGTTCATCAGGTATAAGAGAGAGAGGGCTCATCCCTGTTTCTCCTGATGTCAGACAATAACAACAACTACCTGCATTGTATGGAGCCTTTCACATTGACAAATCTCCTAAAATGCTTCACGGATGATGGAAACGTTGATTAAAGAGAACGATTTTTAGATACATCTTTAAGGTGGACAGAGGGGGTTAGGGAGGATATTCCAAAGGTTTGTGTCCTCGGCAGCTCCAATTGTGGAGTGATATAGGTGGGCAACAGCTTACAATGGAGACAGTTAGGGGCTAACCATAGGTTAAGAACCCCATGTCGAAGCCCCCTACCCCACACACCAGACCTTGTCCTCACAGCCTGTCATTACACACTACCTATGGTTAGCCACTAACAGTCTCCATTAACAGCTAGTCACCCTCCCCCAGCCACATTGTTATCCACTCCTTTATCCAACCGTTCTTCTCACTCTATTCCCACCTTTACTCCTTATATCCTCCCCCCACACTATCTTCTGCAAATAAACTGACTTTTTTTCCTCAGTAACATCTGTTCTGTGGAAGGGACACCGGATCTTAAACTTTAACTCTGATTTCTCTTCACAGATGCTGCCAGACCTGTTGAGATTTTCCAGACCCTCCTGGTTGTTGTTTCTGTTTTACATCTTCCGCAGTTCTTTTGGTTTTAATTTACCGGGAGTTTGTAATTCAGGTCCAACAGCCTCTGTCCCAGTCCCTGCTGTCTCTCCCACCCCCACCCAGTGACACTGCACCTGCACAGCTCATGGACAGGTGTTGTCTTGCTGGCCACACCCCTCATTCACTCCCATTGGCTGCAGGACCACACAGACTCTCCTCCTATTGGTCTGGAGCTGCCATCAATCAGCCGGGCACCATTGTCATGAGTGGTTGGCTCCTCCCTCTCTCTGCCCTGGGATGAACTTCATCATTCACAGTGAATAGAGCAGTATCACCCAGCACATGGGCTGGGGGCTATTCAGCCCATTGGGGCTGTACTCTCTCTCTCTCTCTGGAGATGCTGCAATCCGTCCCAAGTCCCCTCCCATGAGCCCATAGCCTCCCAAATCTTTCCTTAAAAAGTAAAATTCCAAGTCTGTTTCAGAATACCTGCTGAATCTGTGTCGTTCAGACTGTTCCAGATGCTCAGAACTTACTGAGTAAAATAGCGTTCACATTTTCACCTTGTATTATTTGCCAATTACTTGAAAATAGTTACTAAAAATTGTGACAGTGTTAACAATTCCTCTCTCTCTCTCTCTGTAAATTCAAGACCTTGCAACCAAATCTGCACAAGATCGAAATCACTGCTTCACCTTCTCAGCTCCAAGGATAATTATCTGTGCTTCAGCTAGCTCTGCACAAAAAAGAGGAATGCATCTTAAATTATCAACATCAAAGAAACAGACCTTCGGTCCAATTCGTCTGTGCCAACAAGGAATCCTAAACTAATGGATTCCCATTTACCATCTATTGGCCTGTATCCATCAAATCCCTTCCTATTCATGTATCCAATTGGAAGCCTTTTAAATGTCGGGATTTTATCAGCCTCCACTACGTCATCTGGTAGCCCCTCCCATACACACACCACACTCAGCTTGAAAACGTTGCCACTTAGATCCCTTTTAAATCTTTGCCCTCTCAACTTAAACCCAGGTGCTCTAGTTTTGGACCCACCTAACCTGAGGAAATAGGACCCCAGCTGCTCACCTTATCCACGCCCCTCGTGATTTTATAAATCTCAATGAAGTCACCGCTCAGTCTTTGACTCACCTGAGAAAATAGCCACAGCCTATTCAGCCTCTCCCTGTAGCCCAAATCCTCCAATCCTGGCAACGTTTTTGTAAATCTTGTCCAAACCTTTTCAAATTTCACAACATCCTTCCCAGAACAGGGAAATTCAAACTGAAAACAGAACTCCAGAAGTGGCTTAATCAACGTCCTGTCCAGCCACAATATGACGTCCCAGTTTCTGTATTCAATGCATTGACCAATAACGAAGAGCATTAATGGAGTCCCATTTGCCAGCGGTTCACCCTTATCCCTCTAAATCCTCCCTCTTCATGTACCCAATCAGATGCCTGATTCCAAGAACAGGGAGATTGGAACTGACAACAGAATTCCAGAAGGGCCTTCATCAGTGTCCTGTCCAGCCACAATATGACAGCACAACAGCTGCATTCAATGCATTGACCAATAACGGGGAGCGTACCAAATGCTGCATTCACTCCCCTGCCTACCTGTGACTCTACTTTCAAGGAACTATGAACCTGCACTCCAAGGTCCCTTTGTTCAGCAACGCCCCTCAGGACTTTACCATTAAGTGTATAAGTCCTGCTCTGATTTGCCTTTTCAAAATACAACAGCTCACATTTATCTAAATTGAACTCCGTCTGCCATTCCTTGCTCCAATGGCCCATCTGATCAAGATCCTGTTGTATTCTGAACTAACCTTCTTCACTGTCCATGACATCTCCAATTTTGGTGTCTTCTGTAAACCTACTGACCATACCTCATATATTCACATCCAAGTCATTTATTTAAGGGCCCAATATCCATCCTTGCAGCACATTACTGCTCACAGGCCTCCGGTCCGCAAAGCAACCCTCCATCATCATCCTCTGTCTCCTACCTTCAAGGCAGTTTTGTAATGGCTTGCTCTCCCTGCATTCCATGTGATCTAACCCTGCTAACCAGTCTGCTTTGTGGAACCTTGTTGAATGTCCATATAAACAACATTCACTGCCTGGCTTAATCAATTTTTTTCGTCACTTCAAAATACTCACTCAAGTTAGTGAGACCCAATTGTGCATGTACAAAGCCACATTGACTCTCCCTGATCATTTCTGTCCCGCTGCGCCTTCCTTGTTCGGTCCACACCCTCCCACCAACCCACGCTCCACACCCTTGACCCTCCCTTGCCACCACGGGAGATGTAAAACATGCGGCCACACCTCCCTCTGACCTCTGTCCAAGACCCCAAAATGATCTTTTCACATCAGGCAGAGATTTGCCTGCACATCCCAAAACCTCATCTTCTGAATATGGGAAATTTAACATGGTTCATCCAACTAACCTACACATCTTTGGACTGTGGGAGCAAACTGGAACACCCGAAGGAAATCCTCACAGACACTGGGGAGAATGTGTCAACTCCAACACAGACAGTTGCCCGAGGCTGGAATCAAACCCAGGTCCCCGGTGCTGAGGAAGCAGCACAAACCACTGAGCCTGTGGGATCTTTGATGCTGATGAGCTGCCCCACTAATACCTCAGTCACTCATCCTGCCTCATTTCCTAAGAGGCAGCGATGACGGAGTGAAATTAGACAGTTAATTCAGAGACCCAGATAACGTTCTGGGGACAAGGGTTTGAATCCCATCACGGCAGATTTTGGAACGTGAATTCAATAAATATCTGGAAAAAATAATCTAGTGATGACAGGAATCCATTGTCAATTGTTGGAAAAACCAATGTGGCTCACTCATGACCTTTAGGGAAGGAAAATGCCATCCTTACCTGGTCTGGTCTGCATGGGACTCCAGACCTATAGCAACGCAGTTGACTCTTAACTGCCCTCTGGGTAAACGCAGCAATAAATGCTGGCCGAGCCAGTGACAGCCTCATCCTGTGAATGAATAAAGAAAACAGGTCAGGTTTTGTTCCTTCTCTAGTAGGTACATCCTACAAACTCAATCAGAAATTTTCTCGTACACACTGAACAAATACCTTTCCATCCAAGCCCTTAAAACTACAGCATTCTGAGGCTATGTTGGTAAAGTTAAAACCACTTATCATTGCATACATATTATTCTTACAGATATCTGAGGTCTCCTGGTAAAATTGTGTCTCAATTCCCTGCTGACTATTGGGAGAGGGTCTATAACACAATCCCAGTACGATGGTCATCCCTTTCGTATTTCTCAGTACCAACCAAATAACTTGCCTGGATGTACTCCCAGGAATATCCTTCCGAAGCCCAGCCATAATGTTATCCCTAATCAAAAACACCTCTCCCACTGCGCTGTTGGTCCCTTTCTATCCTTACTATAGCATCTATACCCTGGAACATTAATCTGCTAGTCCTATCCATCCCTGAGTGATGCCTCTGTAATTGCTGTAATATCCCAGTCACATGTTCAAAACCATACCCTGAGCTCATCTGCCTTCCCCGTCAGGTCTCTTGCATTGAAATAAAAGCAGTGCAACTGCTCCGTCGCACCTCATTCTGTGACTTGCTCTTGCCTGCTTTGACAGTCTGACCGGTGAACAGTACCAGCCTCAAACTCACCTCTTTTCTCACTATCTCTTTAGGATTACCCCGACTCCCTCACTGGTTTAATGCCTCCCGAGTGGCACTAGCAAATCTCCCTGCTCATCAGGACCCCATGCTTTCCCCTTCCTATGCCATTGGTACCAATGTACAATGTCCTCCCACTGGTTATTCTCCCTTTTGAGAATATTCTGCTCCCTCTGTGAGACACTGGCACCAGGGCAGCACCACCCCATTCTGATGTCTCACTGTCAACTGCAGAAATGGCAGACTGTGCCCCTGACTAGAGAGTCCCCCATCACTATCGATCGTGTGGAAATGGATATACTTCACATTATGTTAGAAGCCAGTCTCAGTACCAGTAACTTGGCTGTCAGTGCTACATTCCCCTGAAAGTCTATTACCACCTACATTTTTCAAAACCGTGTACTTGTCTGAGATGGGGATAGCCACAGGGGACTCCTGCAGTACCTACCTACCCCTCCTAGCTTTCCTGGAGGTAACGCATCTACCTGACTGTATCTGCAGTATCTTGCAATCCTGAGACGGCCACATATCACACGCCCCGCCTCCTGTTAACTCCTCACTGCCTTTAATCACTCCTCCACCAATCCATGCGTTCCAATAGGATTTGCAATCACACTTCCTGCAGACATAATCATCAGGATCATTGAGACTCTCCCTAATCTCCCACATCCGACAGGAACAGCACGCCACTCTACAACAGACCATCTCTCCGTCTTCACAATCTACAGACCAAGTCAAAGACACAGTCTTACTTCTCAAAAAATATTGCCCGAGATTAGCAATGCTTACATTTTATATCTTAAACATTTAATCAAGAGACCCAAAGACATTAAAAAGAAATCCTCACCTTACTCACTATTGTAGATTTAATAAAATGAAGACGACTAAGATTGATATTTGAAGAGACTGAAACTCACTGAGCTGATCCCGGCTCTGAGTACTTCCAAGGGTGAGGTCTCTCTGAGGGCAGCTGTGAAATGTCACTGTTTCTCTTCTCTGCCCGCTCCATTTTCAGAGAGGTTTTTAACATCACAGCCAGTCAGCTCAGAGAGGTCACTGCTTGGTTTTATTCACTCGGGGTTGCCTTTGCTGCCCAGACCAGTATTTATTGGCCACCTTCACTTGTCTTGGAGAAAGTGGTGGTTAACCGCCTCCCTGAAATGCTGCAGTCCATTTACACCACAGTGATGTTTGGACAACAGTCCCCCTCTGGCCCCACAACCCTCCCTGTCTCAGTAATCCCCCTCCGCCTTCAGAAATTACATGTCCGTGGCATCAGATTTTTATTTAGATTCATTTTTGTTTAATAAACACCCCTCCCCCCCAAAAAAGTGAAATATTTCACCCCCAAACAAATTTCTGTTGATTAACCTTTTGGAGAGGCCGACACATGGACGTTGCACATTGTTCACGTAGAATGATGGAACTTTCTTTAAACATTGCTAAAAAGGGGAGGCAATGGCTTAATGGTATTCCTGCCAGATGAGTGACATGTGCAATGTTCCGAGGGTTAGGGATAGAATCCCAACATGGCTGTGCGGACATCAGAATCCAATACAATCTAGAGTGAAAAGGCAAATGATGACCATGAAACTATTGTCGATTGTCAGAAAACCCATCTGGTTCACTCATGTTCTGTAGGGAAGGAAACGGTCATCCTCACCTGGTCTGGCCTACATGTGACTCCAGACCCACAGCAATGTGGCCAGCTCTCAACTGCCCTCAGGAAAAATACAGTAAACACTGTTAACAAATACTCCGCAGGAATCATTGAAAAACTGTCTGTTCCCTGAACTAAAACGGAGTTTCAGCTTCACCTTCTCCCTGTCTCCCCTCGCCCTGTTTACACCCAACTCCAAAACACACTCATTGAGCCAAGCAGCCCTCACAGTGCAGCCCTGTCATTTTCATTGTCTGCTCACACCTACACTGCCCTCAGCCTCCTGTACTGTTCCAGTGTATCTCAATGGGAGCTCAGGGACAGCATCTCATCTTTCAGTTCAGCCCTTTGTAACCCCAGAGTCAACATGGACCTCAGCAGTTTCTGAATGAACAGACCGTTGTCAGAATCTGGAACGTTCCACCTGAAATGGTGCTGGAATTCGAGTCCAAAAGGACTTTTGATGGGAAGTTTGCAGTTAATTGAAAATATGAAGTTTACAGGTTAACATCATGAAGTGAGTGATTGCAAGATCTCTCAGATTTAGACCCAAAGAGACCAGGTGTAATTTGGATAAATCTGTGCTCCCTCTCAGGCCAATAGCTCCTTCCTCAGCTGCAGGGCCCACAACATAGCGCACACCCAAAGGGTGATCCAACCACGAATTTGTACATCTTCCTGCTTAACAAAAATATTGGAGATATTTTCCACAAACCTTTCTCCTTCCACATTTAAACGTCAATGATATTCAGATCCTGATGACTCCATTGACTGTAAAAACTTACTTTTGAGATCCCAGCCTCAATTATTCTGATTTAATATCCTATGAAATGAATTCTCAAAACAAAACTCAGAGCCAGTGCAGGAAGAATACAAGACATATTTTTCTCTTGGTATGTGACTGATGTGTAAATGCCTCTCTTCAAATCGTACACCACCCCCTCCCCCCACCCCCCCCCATCCCAGAAAGAGGACATGTCCATGCCCCTCACTGTACCTTGCCCCCAATAAAGATGGCGGCCATATCCCAGGACCTATCACCGCCTGAGGGCTGCAGCCATTTACCCATCTGCTGCAAACACGGGAAAGAGTTTCTAATTCAGATTAATGACCCGCACAGAGTGTAATTAAGACTTCCCAGTCAAAAGTGACTCATTGTCTCCGTCTCCGAGGCCACTCTCCCCTTCCATGTTTGCCTCTCCCACATTCACCAACGGCTGAGTCACGTGACACTGCACAGGCGGAGTTACTGGTCACGTGTCATCCCACTGGCCACGCCCCTCATTCAATCCCATTGTTTGGATGACCAGCTGGTTCCACTTTGTCCACCAGTCCCACCCCCTTTTCCTATTGGTCCGAAGCTGCCATCAATCAGCTGGACCCCATTGTGAGGTCAGTGGTGGGATCCTCCCCCTGCCTGAATCAAACCCGGAAGGTGGATGGATGGTGTCAATCAGGAACAACAAGCAGGAGGTGCTGGGAAAGCTCAGCAGGTCTGGCAGCATCTGGGAACAGGAATCTGTCCAGTGGCCCTTCCTCAGAACCGATGGGAGCTGGGAACATTAGAATCCTCACAGTGTGGAAACAGGCCATTCGGCCCAAAGGTTCCACAGCGTCCCTCCGAATGGTATCCCACCCAGACCCGTTCTCCTACCCTATTACTGTATATTTCTCCTGAATAATGCACCTAACGAGCCTGTTCCCTGGCCAACATCTCTGTCTCATGCTTACTGCAGTGTTCCAGTGAAGCCAGAACATACCAAATGGCCCATATTTCAAGGACTGCAATTTCCCCTCCCATGGGGTCAATACCATCCACGATATCTCTTCCACTTCCCGCACCTCTGCCTTTGAAACCCACACCTCCAACTGCAACAAGGATAGAACACCCCCCCAAGCTCCCCCCACCCACCCCAAGTCCTTACCTTCCACCCAGATACAACACATCATCCTCTGCCATTTCCACCAGCTACAATGAGACCGCATCACCAGATTCTTAAGGGGTTTGACAGAATAAATACTGATGTGTCTGAGGGTAAATATTGAGAGGGGAATCCGAAACCAGATTCTGAGCCAGTCACAGAATCAAGGGTTCTGTTTCGGATTCATCAAGTTTAAGGCAACACAGACACGGGTAAGGGGCTTCAGTAGCAATGGAGCTGGGGTGAGGAGGAGACAAGCAACGTTTAAGAGATTGGAATTCCTGGTGTTTGGGATTGTGTAGATGTCTGATCAGGAGGTCAGCTTCGTGTCAGATATAACTGCAATACTGTGAAGAATGTAGTTCTGCTGAATAGTTCCCAGTGAGAGGGAGAGGCTCAGCAGTAAGGGAAAGGAATTGGTCAGGCAACGGGTTTGACCATTACAATGTTTCATTGGAGGAAACTGCACCTCATCGAGTAGTGGGAATGTGGTAAGCAGCTTGATAACTGAGTAACAGTGGAGTAATGGAGAGGGATGATGGGGAGGGAGAGCTGGGCATTGTCAGTGTACATGTGAAACCTAACATGGTGCTTCTGCACAACGTCACCTCCTGGCAGTATGTAGGGGAGCTACAGAAGGGACCAAGGATAGATCCATGAGGGAGACCAATTGCAAGGAATTCAGAAAGGAAAGGGAGAGTGGAGATGGAGCAGGATTTTTCAACAACCATGAGGTCAAATATTAGGTTTTCACAGAATGGGAGAGAAACCATTCACATAACCAGAGAAGACAGAACAAGGAACAAATCTGTGAATCGGTGAGGGGGACTGATGAGGGGGAGGAGAGAGAGTTGGAAAGTCTATAGTTTAGTGAGATTATGGTAAAGGGTCAAAATGAGCTCTGATAAGGCTTGACATGAGATTGGAGAAGGTTTGGACAAAAACCGGGAACACCACGTGAGACAGTTTGACTCCGTGGGCTAGTGGGAGGGAGGAAGGGAGGGAGGGAGGAAGGGAGGGAGGGCGGAAGGGAGGGAGGGAGGGAGGAAGGGAGGGAGGGAGGAAGGGAGGGAGGAAGGGAGGGAGGAAGGGAGGGAGGGAAGCAGCAGATCGGATTATCTCAGTCTTAGTGACAGAGAAACTCCATGCGCTCCAAACTCTTGTTGTTGGAGAGAAGGATGGAGGAGACAGGATGATGGACAGTGTTTCACAAAGAAACAAAACCTGGGTAAGTGATATTTCAAGTGAGTGAACAAACCTAATGTATTTAACTTTTATCCAAAATATTAAAACAAACAACTGAAATCCTGGTTCGAATCCCATCTTGGCAGATGGTGGAATCTGAATTCAAGAAAAAATAACTGAATTAGGAATCTCCTGATCTCCATGGAGCCATTGTCAATGGCGGAAAAAATCCTGCCAACCTGACAGTGGCCCAGCAAGCTACTCACTGTATTAGTCACTGCAAAGTCTCAACAAAGGAATGGAACTGGATGGGCCACTAGGCAACTAACAAGGCACCAGAAAATACAACCACAGAATCAGCCCTCTCGATGGTGCAATGTCCTCCAGACTAACATCTGGAGTTTGGTGCCAAAATGTGCAGAGCTGTCTCACAGACCAATCAAGGAACAGCCTGACATACCCTTACAGACAATGACCAGACACCACCATCATCATCCCAAGATATTGAGATTGTGGTGATGGAAAAGCACAACAGGTCAGACAGCATCCGAGGAGCAGGAGAATCGACGTTTCGAGCCTAAGCCCTTCATCAGCCTGACCTGCTGTGCTTTTCCAGCACCAGACTCTCGTCTCTGATCTCCAGCACCTACAGTGTTCCCTTTCCCCTGAAATCTCTGGATATGTCCTGTCCCCCACCAGTAGGACAGACCAGGCAGAGGTGGTGGCACAGACAGGGAGGATTTGCCCTCGGAGTACCCAGCATTGACTCCGGACACCAGGAAATCTCATGGCTCCTGCTGATTACCACGTACCATCCTCCCTTGGCTGATGAATCACTTCTCCTACATGTTGAACAACATTTGGAGGAAGCACTGAGGAAGTAAAATGGTGTCAAACGTACTCTGGGTACAGGATTTCAATGTCCACAATCGAGACTAGCTCTGCAACAGAATTACTGACTGAGCTGGTCCGGTCCTAAAGGATAGAGCTGCTCAACTGAGTCCGCAGTGGGTGGTGAGGGAACCAACAACAGGGAATAACATACTAGATCTCATTGTTATGAATTGACCAGCTGCAGATACATCTGTGCATAACATATCGGTAAGATCGACCATTACACATTCTTTTTGAAGACACAAGTCTTGGCTTAAAGTTGAGAAAAACCTCCACTGTGTTGTGTGACACTATCACCGTTCTAAATGGGACAGACTTTGAAGAGATGTAGGAACTCAAACTGGGTATCTCTGAGGCACTGTGGGAGATCAACAGCAGCAGAACTGTACTCCAGCACAATCTGAAATCTCATGGGTTTGTAAATCCTGCTCTCACCCATCACAATGGGCAGGAAAGGAGGGCAGGCCATGAGCAGCACCAGGCATACCTAAAAATGAAGTGCCAACCTGGTGAAGCTACCAAGCAGGACCATCTGCTTTTCAAACAGCATCAGCAACAAGCAACAGAGCTAAACGATCCCACAACCAATGGAATAGATCGGAGTTCTGCCACACCCAGTTGTGAACGGTGATGGACAATTAAACAACTCACTGCATGAAGCATCACAGATATTTCAACCCTTACTGATGGAGGGGCCTCACACATCCATGCACCAGATAAGACAACAGCATTTGCAGTCAGAAGTGCAAAGTGGGATGATCCATCTCCAGTGGTTTCCAACATCACAAATGCGAGTTTTAAGCCAGTTTGATTCAGTTTAAATAACATCAAGAAATGGTTAAGTAGTGCAAAGGCTACAGGCCCTGCCAATATTCTGGCAAAGTACAGATGGCTTGTGCTCCAGAACTTGCCATCCACCAAGCCAAGTACCGCTCCAGCACTGGCATCTACAGACAATGTAGAACATTGCCCAGGGATGTTCAACACAAAAACACAGAGCAATCCAACCCAGACAATTTCCCTCTGTCAGTCCACACTCGATCAGCAGTAAAGTGATGGAAGATGTCATCAACAGGGCTACCAAGCAGCAGCTGCTCAGCAACAGCCAGCTGAGTGACACTCATTTTAGGCTCCACCAGGGTCACTCAGCTCCCGATTGTGTTACTGCCCTGATTCACAACCTGACAACCAGCTGATCACAGAGATGAGGTGAGGGGGACAGCCCAGTCCCACTCCAACACCACTATTTCTAGCTGATTCTACCCTTGTCTCAGCTCATACACTCTCATCCACCTTGTGTTGTGTTATCTCCAGACTTCATTATCCAAACACACTCCTGGCCAACTTCCTACATTCAACCTCCCTGTCATCTCAAGAAAAACTAAATCTCTGCCCAAGTACTCCCTCGTACCAAAACTTGCTGATCCATCAAAAGGCTCCTATTCATAATCAACAACATAGAGCAACAGCAATGTACAGCATGGAAACAGACCCTTCGATCCAACCCGTCCATGCTGACCAGATATCCCAACCCAATCTAGTCTCACCTGCCAGCATCCGGCCCACATCCCTCAATTTAAAATTCTCACCCTTGATTTAATTCCTGGGTGCGACCATCCCTAGCTCGCTGTATCTCACACCCTTTGAGACCTCGACAACCCATTCTGTTCAAGACTCCCAATGATCTGTTAATTCATTACCTCACCTGTGTGGCTGCTTTTACAGTTGCCAAAGCAACAAGGTCTGAAATTCACAGCCAAAACCTCACAGGTCTGCTTTCCTCCTTTAAGACACTCCTCAAAATCTACTTATTTGGCAATGCTTTTGGTTGTCTGACCTAATATCACCATCTCTGGCCTTACGTCTAAAGTTCCCAATAATATTTTATAAGGGATACAGAGAGGTTAAGTGAGTGGGCAAGGATCTGGCAGATGGAGGACAATGTTGGGATACGTGAGGTCATCCATTTGGGTCGGACTAACAGCAAACTGGATGATGAAATGGTGAAATATTGCAGCATGCTGCTGTACAGAGGGAGCTGGGTGTCCTTCTGCATGAATCACAGGAAGCTGGTTTGCAGGTACAGCAGGTAATTAAGGCAGTGAAATTATAAGCATGAAATTAAAACTACAAACTGTTCTTAATTTGGACATGATCTTCAAATCATCACTGTTGCTGTCATGAATACTCTGTAATGTTTCTTAACCAACCACATTGTGGGAGCACATTCACCACACAAACTGCAGCTGTACAAGAAAGTCAAACATCACCCTCTTCACAGGCAACAGGGTTTTGGCATTAATCACTGGGATCTGTGGAAGGAGAAACACAGTTGATGTATCAGGTCTCGGTACCTGCCGTAGGCAGCATTCTCTCCACCTACCAGCCTTAGCCTTAACAGGAACATACTGTCTATATACTCTCATTGTCGCAGGCCTATGGAGGCAATAGCAGATGAGGACAGAGAAGCAATCATTCCCAGTAAAGAGGCAATGTTGGGAAAGATAACAGCCTCAAGGTAGATGGGTCTCCTGGCTCTGATGGAATGCATCCCAGAGACAAAAAGAGATGGTGGGAAGGCGGGAAAGGAATAACAAATAAACCTCTGATAATTCACTAAAATTTGTTGGATTCTGGGATGGTTTGGACAGACTGGAAGCTGCAAATGTGGTGCCACTATTTTTCAAAAAGGACCCGTTAGCTTAACTTCTGTCATGGAGAAAATGCTTGAATCTCTCAAGGAAGTAGTGGTGAGATATCTGGGTAGAAATTATCTCATTTAGCAGACACAGCATGGATTCATGAAAGGCAGATCATGTTTAACGCATTTACTGGAATTATTTGAGGATACGACGAGTGCGTTGGACAAGGCGGACTCAGTGGAGGTGGTGTACCTGGATTTCCAGAAGGTATTCGATAAGTTGCCACACAAAAGGCTGCTGTATAAGGTAAAGGTGCACAGCATTATGGGTAATTATCATTGATACAGGATCGGTTAACCAACAAAAAATACAGGATGGGGAAAAATGGGTGTTTGGATTAGTGTTGGCACTACAACTGTTTGCACTTTACACAAATGTTTTGGAGTTGAGGACAAAGTGTCCGGTATCAGAGTTCACATTTGATACGAAGAGGAGTAAAGCAATGTGTGCAGAGGCCACTGTCAGTCTGCACAGGGATACAGATAGATTAAGTGAGTGGGCAAGGATCTGGCAGATGGAGTTCAATGTTGGGATATGTGAGGTCATCCATTTTGGTCGGACTAACAGCAAACTGGATGATGAAATGGTGAAATATTGCAGCATGCTGCTGTACAGAGGGAGCTGGGTGTCCTTGTGCATGAATCACAGGAAGCTGGTTTGCAGGTACAGCAGGTAATTAAGGCAGTGAAGGGAATATTGTCCTTCATTGCTAGAGGGATGGTTATGCTGCAGCTGTACAGGGTGATGGTGAGGCCACACCTGGAGTACTGTGTACAGGTTTGGTCTCCTTACATTAGCAAGGACATACTGGCACTGGAGGGAGTACAGAGGAGGGTCACTAGTTTGAGTTGGGAGTTGAGAGGGTGGTGTATGTGGAGAGATTGAGAAAACTGGTTCTATAGTCATTGTAATTTAGAAGGATGGGAGGTTGGATAGGAAACAAATAAAATTATGAAGGGAGTAGTTAAGATAGAAGCAGGGAGGCTATTTCCACTGGGGGCAGGTCAAACTACAGAGCATTACCTCAAAATAAGGGGGAGCAGATTTAGGACTGAGTTCAGGAGGAGCTTCTAGCTAAAGAGTTGTGAATCTGTGGAATTCCCTGCTGAATGCAGCATTTGACGTTATCAACTTGAATGCCTTTAAAGCAAAATGTAGATTTGTGAACAGGAAAGGAATTAAGGGTTATGGTGGGAGAGCAGGAATGTGGAGCTGAGGCCATGAAAAGATCAGCCCTGATCTTATTGAATGGCAGAGCAGGCTTGAGGGGCTTGATGAAAGTTCTTGCCTTGTGCCATCAAAATTGGCCTTTGTGCAATTCAGAACCTTAACTTGTAGATCTGGTCTATTATTTTATGTAACTATTTTAAAACTAGTAGAATTACCAGAGAATCCCAGCAGTGTGGAAGCAGGTCATTCAGCCCATCACATTGATACTGACCCTGACAGCCTCCTAACCTCCTCCTGTAACATTGCATTTCCCAGAGCCACCCAACCTACACATTCCAGAACATTATGGGGAATTCAGCCTGGATAATCCACCCAACCTACACATCCCTGAATACTGTGGGCAATTCAGCCTGGATAATCCAACCTACCCTGCACATCCCTGAACACTGAGTAATTCAGCCTGGATAATCCATCCAACCTACACATCCCTGAACATTATGGACAATTCATTCTGGATTATCCACCAAACCTGCACATCTTTGGACTGTGGGAGGAAACCAGAGGACCCAGACGAAACTCATGCAGAAAACCCCAATAAGGTGATCATCCCTTTCTTATTTCCGAGTTCCACCTAAATAACTTCACTGGCCGTACTCCCAGGAATATCCTCCCTAACCAAAAAAATAATGCTATCCCGAATCAAAAATGCCAGTCCCCCTCCTCTCCTGTCCCGCTTTCTATTCTTCCTATAGCATCTATACCCTGGAACATTAAAGTGCCAGTCCTATCCATCCCTGAGTGATGCCTCTGCAATTGCTATAATATCCCAGTATCATGTTCAAAACCATACCATGAGCTCATCTGCCTTCCCTGTCAGGCCTCTTGCATTGAAGTAAATGCAGGGCAACTGCTCAGTCGGACCTCATTCTGTGCCTTGCCCTTACCTGGACCAGCCTCAGACATTCCTCTTTTCTCACTATCTTCTTGGGTTTACACCCACTCCCTCACTGGTTTAATGCCTCACGAGTATCACTAGTAAATCTCCATGCCTGAATATTAGATACCTTCCAATTCAAGTACAATCCATCCTTCTTATGCAGGTCAACTCTACTCCAGAGGAGATCACAACGATCCAAAAATGTGTTTCCTTTTCCCCTGCACCAGCTCCTTCGCCACTCATCCAGCACCCCCTCCCCTGTAATATGGACATTTTTCAACATGTCACCATTTATTTCCCCACATTCTATATCTCCCATGTACATCTTCACAGTAAACACTGCCACAAAATACTGGTTTCCTATCTCGCCCATCACCTGCAACTCCACACAACAGCTGCCTTGATAATCTTTGCGGGTCTCTATTTTCTCCCCAGTTAGCCTTTTGTTCATGTATTTATAAAAGCCCTTTGGATTATCCTTAACCCTATTCACCAAAGCTATCTCACATCCCTTTTTTGCCTCCTGATCTCCCTCTTAATTATACTCCTATTGCCTTTAAACTCAAAAATGTTTGGATTGGAATAAATGCAAAATATAACATCCTGACAAAACAAACGAGGGCAGGACTTACACGCAATAAAATTAGGGCCCTGAGTAGTGATATGGGAACAGAGAGACCGAGGGCTTCACAACTTTGAAGTCTGCGTCACATGTAGATGGTTAAGAAGGTATTTAGCAGGCTTGCCTTCACTATTCAGGCCTTAGTACAGGAGTTGCAACGTTGTGTTGAGGACGTACAGGACGTTGGGGAGGCATTTTCTGGAATACTCTGTCCAGTTCTGGTTGTGCTGCTATAGGAAGGATATTATTAAATTGAAGCACGTTCAGAAGAGATTTACCAGCATGTTGCTATGAATGGAGTGATGTTGTTCTAAGGAGAGGCTGGATAGGCTGGGAATTTTTTCACTGGCGTACACGAGGTTGAGGGGTGACCTTATTAGAGGTTTATAAAATCAGAAAGAGTGTCGACAAGGTGAATAGCCGGGGGAGAGGGGGATTCAAAACTCAGGTGCATTCATTTTGATAAGAAATGAGAAAGATTTGAGAAAAGACATTAGGGTTTTAAAAAAAAATGTGGAATGAACTTCCAGAGGAAGTGGTGGCTGTGAATACAATTACAATATTTAAAAGACATTCAGATAAGTACATAAATAGGAAATATTTGGATGGATGTGGACCAAGCAGAGGCAGGTACAATTAGTTCAGTTTGGAATTATGGTCGGAATGGATTGGTTGGACCACAGGGCCTGTTTCCTTGCTGTATAACATTATGACTAATCCTCACTAACTCTAAATTCCTCTATCCTCACAACTCTCCCGATCACTGTCACCTCATCTAGCTTCACAACTTTTCCTTATTTATATAATTCCTCTCCAGCCACAGAACGCTCCCTATCTCATGTCCTCCAGTTTCTCAAATCTCTGTGATATGTGCCTTTCTTTAGTTCCAGCCTTGAGGATGCCCTCATTCACTCCGATTGGTTGGAGGACAAACTGGTCCGACCTGGTCCTCCAGTACTGCACTCTGGCTTTATTGGCCTGCGCTGACATCAATCATCCGGGGACCATTGTGAGGTGAGTGGTGGGATCCTCCCTCTCTATGCCCTGGGATGAGCTTCGACATTCACAGTGAGTGGGGCAGTATCACAGAGCACAGGGGCTGGGGGCTATTCAGCCCATTGGGGCTGTACTCTCTCCCTCTGGAGATGCTGCAAATCTGTCCCAATTCCCTTCCCATTTGCCCATCGCCCCCCAAATTTTCCATTAAGTAGTAAAATTCCAAATCTGTTTATGAATAACTGCTGAGTCTGTGTCCAGCTGCCATTCAGACTGTTCCAGATGCTCAGAACTTACTGAATAAAATAATGTTCACATATTATTTACCAATTACCTGAAAATAGTTACTAAAATTGTGACATTGTTAACAATTCCCCTCTCTCTGCAGATTAAATATCCTAGAAACAAATTTGCACCTGGTCAAACTCACTGCTTAACCTTCTCAGCTCCAAGAACAATTATCTGTGCTTCTGCTAGCTCTCCGCAAAAGAGGAACACATCTTATTTTCATTTATTAGTGTCATAGAGATGTACAGCACAGAAACAGACCTTTGGTCCAATTTGTCCATGCCAACTAGGAATCCTCAACAAATGGAGCCCCATTTGCCAGCAATTGGTCCGTAGCATTTGAAATCCTTCCTATTCATGTACCCAATCTGATGCCTTTCAAATGTTGTAATTCAATTAGCCTCCACTACATCATCTGGCAGCTCATTCCACACACATACACCACACACAGCTTGAAAACTTTGCCCCTTAGATCCGTTTTAAATCTTTGCCCTCTCAATGTAAGCCCATGTGATCTTGTTTTGAACCCACCTAACCTGGGAGGAAAGACCATGGCTGTTCACCTTATCCATGCCCCTCATGATTTTATAAATCTCCATGAAGTCACCTCTCAGTCTTTGATTCTCCAGGGAAATTAACCCTGGCCTATTCAGCCTCTCCCTGTAGCCCAAATCCTCCAATCCTAGCAAAGTCTTTGTAAATCTTGTCTGAACTCTTTCAAGATTCACAACATCCTTTCCAGAACAGGGAATTTCAAACTTAAAACATAATCCCTGAAATGGCGTAATCAATGCCCTGTCCAGCCACAATTTGACGCCCCAGCTTCTGTACTCAATGCATTGATCAATAAATATAAGCATACCAAACCCCACCTTCACTAGTCTGCCTATCTATGACTGTACTTTCAAGGAACAATGAACCTGCATTCCATGATCTCTATGTTCAGCAACATTCCCAAGGACTTTACCATTAAGTGTATAAGTCCTGCCCTGATTTGCCTTTCCAAAATCCAACAGCTTACATTTGTCTAAATTGAACCCAGTCTGCCATTCCTCGCCCCAATGGCCCATCTGGTCAAGATCCTGTTGTATTCTGAACTAACCTGCTTCATTGTCCACTACACCTCCAATTTTGGTGTCTTCTGTAAACCTACTGACCATATCTCATATTCACATCCAAGTCAATTATTTGAGGACCCAATATCCATTCCTGCAACACGCTGCTGCTCACAGGCCTCCAGTCCACAAATCAACCCTCTGCACCACCCTCTGCCTCCTACCTTCAAGCCAGTTTTGTATCCAAATGGCTAGTTCTCTCAACATTTCACGTTATCTAACCTTGCTAACCAGTCTGCTTTGTGGAACATCGTTCAGTGTCCATATAGACAACATTCACAATCTGCCTTCATCAATCATCTTTGTCACATCTTCAAAAAAAATTCTCAATCAAGTTAGAGAGAGAATTTCCCACACACAAAGCCATGCTATCTATCCCTAACCATTCCTCGTCTTTCCAAATACATGTAAATCCTGTCCCTCAGAATCCATTCCAACAACTTGCCTGCCACTGACCTCAGGCTCACTGTTCTCTTGTTCCCTGGCCTTTCCTTACCACCTTTTTAAATAATGGCACATGCCTTCCAGCACCTCACCTGTCACCAAT
Organism: Hemiscyllium ocellatum; assembly: GCF_020745735.1. Taxonomy (NCBI): domain Eukaryota; kingdom Metazoa; phylum Chordata; class Chondrichthyes; order Orectolobiformes; family Hemiscylliidae; genus Hemiscyllium; species Hemiscyllium ocellatum. The sequence goes on along the minus strand of NW_026868079.1, from coordinate 13,310 downwards.
GACAATATAAACATCTCAGGGAGGGGCACTGCTATCACATTCCTAGCTTTCCACAAATGTCTGGGATACACCTTAACAGGTCCCAGGGATTTATCCACCTCGATATGATTCAACACATCCAGTACTACCTCGTCTGTAATATGGTCAGGAGCCAGGCAGCAGTGGACAATTCATTTACTGAAAGGTCTGTGAACATAATAGTAAAATACTAAACAGAGCAAAAATACACTCAGAGACTGAGGAAGCTAGATAGTGAACAAGTGGACATCAAGGTGCTCAGAGGCGAATCGGAGCAGTTTTATGATCCCACAGTCAGAGATGTCTAGCACCGAAACAGACTCTTCAGTACAACCCATCTATGCCAACCAAATATTCGAACCTAATCTATTCCCATTTGCCAGCACTTGGCCGGCATCCCTCTGAACCCTTCCTATTCAACTGCCTTTGAAATGTTACAATTTTTGTTGCCCTTTAGGTCCCTGTTGAATTTTCCCCTCTCACCCTTAACCTATATCCTCTAGTTCTGGGCTCCACCACCCCAGGGTAAACACCTTGTCTATTTACGCTATCCATGCCCCTCACGATTATATAAATCTCTTCAAAATTACACCTCAGCCTATGACACTCCAGGGAAAATGGCCCCAGTCCCTATTATGCCTCTCCCTGCAACTCAAATCCTCCAACCCTGGCAACATCCTTGAAAATCAATTCTCAAACCTTTCAAGTTTCAGTGCCTCCTTCTGATAAGAGGGAGACCAGAATTGCACACAATATTCCAAAAGTGGCCTAACCAATGTCCTGTCCAGCTCCTGTACTCAACGCTCTGACCAACAAAGGGAAGCATACCAAATGTCTTCTTCACTGTCTTATCGACCTGTGACTCTACTTTCAAGGAACTGTGAACCTGCATTCCAAGGTCTCTTTGTTCAGCAAGACTCTCCAAGACCTTACAATTCAGTGTGAGTCCTGCTCGGATTTGCTTTTCTAAAATGCAGCACCTCACATTTACCTAAATTAAACCCTATCTTCCATTCCCCAGCCCATTGGCCCATCTGATCAATATCCCATTGTATTCTGAGACAACCTTTATCACTGACCACAACACCAACAATTTTGGTATCACCTGCAAACTTACTAACTGTACCGCCTCATCCATTTAAATGAATGACAAAACAAATCCAGAGGAAACAAATATCCATTTCTCTGTGTTTGAATCTACTCTGTGTAAATCCTGCCCCATGACTCTCTATCAGGGAGAGCTGCACATACTCCCCTCTGAACTTTGCCCCCTACAAAGATGGCGGCTGCACGTGCCCAGAAAATCGTTGCCCCGAATAAAGATGGCGGCACTCACTCGAGTCAATCGCGAGATGAGGTATTTTCCCGTTTACTGCAAAGACGAGAGTAAGTTTCAAATTTGTATTTTCCGATGTGCACCAAATGTTTACAAAACCTCTCAGCCCAGACCAACACCATTTTCCTCCCACTTTGTGCTGTTTATTCCTTTCCTTACCGACAGCTCTCCGCCTACACTATCGCGCTGTCCACGAGGATGATCACGTGGTATAGCCAAGTCCCGCCTCTCATTCACTCTGATTGGTTGGAGGCCCAACTGCCCCGCCAGGTCCTCCAGTCCCGCCCCTGTCCTTCCATTGGTCCGCCGCTGACATCAATCATCCGGGGACCATTTTTGGCTGGAGCATGCGCACTGTTTCGTGGCTTTTGTTGCTGTTCATAAGTTACAAGTATGAGGAACATAGTTCAAAACACACAACCACCTGATGAAGCAGCAGCAACGCTCGTGTTTCCAAATAAACCTGTTGGATTATAACCTGGTGTTCTGTGAATTTTAATTTTGTCCATCCCAATCCAACACCAGCACCTCCAAGTCACGAGTGAGGGAGGAAGGTATAACATAAGAACTAGGAACAGGAGAAGGCCATCCTGCCCTTTGAGCTTGCTCTGCCATTCAACAAGATCATGGCTGATCACTTCGTGGACGCAGAACCATTTACCCAAGTATTGTATTCCTTAATTAATTATTTATTTGTTTTAAAAATGCTACCTTAGCTTTAAAAACGTTTGCTGAACTAGCATCAACTACTTCCCTGGGCAATGAATTCCATTGAGGTTAAGAAGTTCCTTCTCAATTCATTCCTAAACTTGATGCCTCTAATCTTGAGGTGATGCCCTCTTGTCCTAGATTCACCTGCCAGTGGAAACATCCTCTCTACTTCTATTTTATCCATTTCATTCATTATTTTATATGTTTCCATTCTTCTGAATTCCAATGAGTATTATCCCAATCTACTCAGTCTCTGTTAAACCAACCCCCTCAACTCTGAAATCAACCTTGTTAACCTCCTCTACACCCTCTCTAGTACCAGTACATCCTTTCTCCACGAAGGAGATAAAAACTACATGGAGTATTCCAGGTGTGGCCTCACCAGCACCCAATACAGCTGGAACATAGACTCTGCTTTTAAACACAATCCCTTCAGCAACGAAGGACAAAATTCCATTTGCTTTCTGAATTGATTGTTATACCTGGTGATCAACCTTCATGCAGAAGGATACTCAGGTGTCTCTGCATAGCAAAAATGCAACTTATTAAAATTCAAGTAATAATTTCTTTTTTAATGTTACTCCAACCAAACAGTATTACTTTACATTTATGAACATTCTATTTCATATGACCGATCATTGCTCACTCTATGTATCTATGTTCTTCTGCAAAGTTTCACAGTCCTCCGCACACTTTGTCTTGCTACTCATCTAAGTGTCATTTGCAAACTTTGACACCCTACATGTGGTCCCCAACTCCAACTCATCTGTTTCAATTCTAAATAATCGCAGTCCCAACACTGATCCCTGAGGCACACTACTAGTCACTGATTGCCAACCAGATCCCCACACTTTGCTTCCTGTTAGTCAACCAATCTTGTATCCATGCTAATTCTCTACTCCTAACACCATGCACCCTTATATTATGCAACAGCCTGTCGCACAGCAACTTGTTGAAGGCCTTCTGTAAATCCAGGTACACCGCATCCACTGGGTCCCCGTTGTCCACCTTGCTCAAAATGTCTTCATAGAATTCCAAAAGATTTGTCAAGCATGACCTGCACTTTGGGACAATTTCTATCAAGTCCCTCCTATTTCTTCCCTGATAATAAACCCAAGCATCTTTCCCACTACAGAGAAGAAGCTAACTGGGGTATAATTCCCCATTTTTTGTCCACCTTCTTTTAAAATAGTGGTGTCACTTTTGCTGCTTTCAAATCTGCTGGGACTGCCACAGAGTCCAGTGAAGTTTGGAAAATTACTGTCAGTGCATTTGCTATTTCTCCTGGCATCTCTTTTAGTACCCTGGGATACGTTCTGTCAGGGCCAGGAGAATTTTCTATTATTAGCTCAATTACCTCTAACAGTCCAACACTAGCTATTCTGTAATAAAGATAGTTTCCAAATCCTCACCTACCTTTGTTTCTTTGTTAATTACTGGCAAGATATTGGTATCCTCCACTGTGATGTCCCATCACTAAATGCTTCTTCTCTTTTTCCAATGGACCGACATTTACTTAAGCCACTCTTTTCTCATTATGTATGTTAATAGAAACTTTTGCTATCTGTCTTTATAGTCTATGCTAGTTTATTTTTCTCATGTTTTATCTTACGTATCTTTGTGGCTCTTCTGTGGATTTCTGTTGACCAATAAAGTTTTCCCAGTTCTAGTTTCATGCTGGTTTTGGCCACTTTGTATGCCTTTCAATTTGATCACTTTCCCTAGATACCCATTACAGAGAACACATTTTCTTACAGTCCTTCCATTTCACTGGAATATACCTTTGCTGAGGACTTGGTAAAATGTCTTTGAAAATCTTGCACTGCTCATCCACTGTCCCACCATAAAATCTTTGTTTCCAGTCTACGTTATCCAGGTTCTTCCTCATTTTATTGTAGTTCCCTATGTCCAAGCACAGGACCCAGGTATTAGGTTTTATCTTCACACTCTCCATATGTATTAAATTCAACCATACAGTGATCACTTCTTCCGAGAGGATCCCTAACTCTGAGGTCACTAATTATTCCTGTTTCATTGCACAGGGGCCAGATCTTGGATAGCTTGCTCCCTTGTAGATCCATTTCATACTGTTCAAGTAAAATATCACAGATACACTTAATGAACTCCTCAAAGCTACCCTGATTGAGCTGGTTAGACCAATCTACATGTAGGTTAAAATCACCCATGATAATAACCATATCATTTTTACAGGCATGAGTTATTTCTTTGTTTGTTGCCAATCCCGATGTGATGTTATTATTTGGTGGCCTATACACTGCACCTCAGTGACTTCCTTGTTAGAATTTTGAATGCATCATTCCTGGTTCTCCTAATGTACAGCAATAACAACAACTACTTGCATTGTATGGAATCTTTCACAATGGCAAATCTCCTAAGGTGCTTCATGGATGATCAATACATTGATTAAGGAGAATGATTTTTTAAAAATCTTAAAGGAGAATAGAAAAGGTTAGGGAGACTATTTGACAGACTTCTGCCCTTGACAGCTCCAATTGTAGAGTGATGCAAGTGGGGTGGGTTGGAAAGAGAACATGCAAAGGGGAAACGGAGGAGTGCAGGCAGTGTATAAGGACTTAAGGACAGAGGAGGTTCCAGACTGAGACTGTCGGTCATAGACAGTATGGCTGCCTCATGGAGTTTGAAGCACTGCAATGGGTCCATGCAAGTCATATTAGTCAAGGATAGTATAACGGTGGCTGAGAGTACTTTTGATAAGGACTTGATTAGTCAGGTAGTGTGGGCTGAGGTTAGAACAGGAGAGGAGAGATCACACTGCTTGGAATTTTTTATAGGCCTCCACAGAGTTCAAGGGAAGTGGAAGAGAAGATTTGCAAAATTATTCTTGGTAAAAACAAAAGTACCATGGTGGTCATTATGGGGGACTTTAGCTTCCCCAACATTGACTGGGAATGCTATAAATCTCGTACGTTGGATGGATCCGTTTTTGTCCAGTGTGTACAGGAGGGTTTCCTGACACACTATGTCGAAGGGCCGACAAGTGGGGAGGCCACATTGGATCTGGTGCTTGGTAATGAACCAGACGAAGTGTTTGGTTTAGTTTTAGGTGAGCATTTTGGAGAGAGTGACCATAATTCAGATGCATTTAGTTTAGCGATGGAAAGGGACAGGTACATGCCACAGGCAAGAGTTATCAATGGGGCAAGGACGATTTTAATGAGATTAGGCAGGAATTAGGATGCATAGAGTTAGGTAGCAAAATGCAGGGGATGCAGACAATAGAAATGTGGAGCTGGTTGAAGGAACAGATATTGCATGTTCTTGATAAGTAAGTCCCTGTCAGGCAGGGAGGAAGTGATAAGATAAGGGAACACGTGGTTTACTACGGAAATTGCGTCTCTTGTTATGAAGAAGAAGGAGGTTTATGTGTTGATGAGGCAAGATGGTACAGATGGGGAGGTGGAGAGTTACACATCAGCTAGGAAGGATTTAAAGAGAGAGTTAAGAGCAGCAAAGATAGGACACGAGCAGTCTTTAGCAAATAGAATAAAGGAGAATCCTAAAGTTTTCTATGGGTGTGTGAGGAATAAGAGGATATGGTAGGAATCGGTCCAATCAAAGACAGAAATGGGAAGTTGAGTCTGTACCCTGTGGAGATCAGAGAGGTGCAAATGAATATTTCTCGTCAGTTTTCACTCAGGAAAAGGAGAGGATTGTAGAGGAGAAGAATGTGGTATGAGATATTAGACTAGAAAGGATTGAGACAAGTTAGAAACAGTGTTATCAATTCTAGAAGGGGTGAAAGTAGAGAAGTCCCCTGGGCCGGATGGGATTTATCCAAGGATTCTCTGGGAAGCTAGGGAGGAGATAGCAGAGCCTTTGGCTTTGATATTTGAGTTGGCATTGTCTACAGGTCTGGTACCAGAGGACAGGAGAATTCCAAGTGTTGTGCCTTTGTTCTAGAAGGGCAGGAGAGATGACCCAGGTAATTATACACCAGTGTGCCTGACTTCTGTTGTAGGAAAGGTTTTGGAAAGGATTATAAGAGATAAGATTTATAATCATCAAGCAAACAACAATTTGATTTCTGATAATCAACATGGTTACGTCAAGGGCAGGTCGTGTCTCACAAACCTCATTGAGTTTTTTGAGAAAGTGAGCAAGCATGTAGATGAGGGTAGGGCAGTTGACGTGGTATACATGGACTTCAGTAAAGCTTTTGATAAGGTTCCACATCGTAGGCTGTTCGAGAAAATGCAGATACACGGAAATGAGGGTGAGTCAGCGGTTTGGATTAGAAACTGGTTTTCTAAAGGAAGACAGCGAGTGTTGGTTGATGGAAAATATTCAACTGGAGTCCAGTTACTAGTGGTGTGCCACAGAGATCTGTTTTGGGACCACAGCTGTTTGTCATTTTTAGAAATGACTTAGACGCAGGCATAGGTCGATGGATTAGTAAATTTGCTGACGACACTAAAGTTGGTGGAGTAGTGGATAGTGTGTAAGAGTGTTACAGGTTGCAGGGGGACTTGGATAAACTGCAGAATTGGGCTGAGAGGTGGCAAATGGAGTTCAATGCACCTAAATGTGAGGTGATGCATTTTGAGAAGAATAACAAGAAGGCAGAGTACTGGGTCAATGGAAAGATTCTTGGTAGTGTGGATGTGCAGAGGGATGTTGGAGTCCATGTACATAGATCCCTGAAAGTTGCCATCCAGGTGGATAGTACTGTTAAGATGGCGTATGGTGTGTTAGGTTTCATTCATAGTGTAATTGAGTTCCAGAGCCGCAATATCATGCTGCAAATATAAAAAAAGCTGGTGCGGCCGCACTTGGAATATTGTGTGCAGTTCTGGTCCCCATATTTCGGGAAGGACATGGAGGAATTGGAAAAGGTGCAGAGGAGGATGGTGCCTCGTCTGGAGAGAAGGTCTTATGAGGAAAGGCTGAGAGAGTTGAACCTGTTCTCCTTGGCAAGAAGAAGGCCAACAGTGAATTTGATAGAGACATACAAGATGATCAGAGGCTTAGATAGGGGAGACAGTGGAAGGGTTTTTCTAGGATGATGATGTCAGTGAGCACGAGGGGCATAACTGCAAATGAGGAGTGATAGATTTAAGACAGATGTCGGAGGCAGGTTCTTTACTCAGAGATTGGTAAGGGTGTGGAATGTGCTACCTGCTAATGTAGACAACTCAGCCATATCAGGAAGATTTAAACAATCCTTCGGTAAGCACATGGGTGATTTTGGGATAGTGTACAGGGACGAGCTGAGAACAGTTCACAGGTTGGCACAACATCACGGACCGAAGGGCCTGTTCTGTGCAGTATTGTTCTATGACTATTGTGCTACAAGAGATTTCTGCTGTCCTAAGCAGAGTGGCAGATCTTATATTGTGGGCTTACGAAATGTCACTGATCTCTACCAAACATGTACGAGGTAAAGTCAGGGCAATAATAAGATGCTGCAAAAGGAGGGGAACAGGTAACTGCATACAAAACCCTGCTCCTTCTCATCTATTTTCACCTCCAAAACTGAGGGAGTTCCAGAAAAGCACCTCCATATCCCACCAAAACACTTTGCCCCTCAGTTGGGATATCTGGCTGTGCACGAGGAGTGGAACAGTCTGTACTGGGGCTCTGCAACACTGGGTAAAGACTAAAATCATCTCAGCATTGATAGCCCCACCACATTGTATGCATTTTCTATTCTCACATAATGCCACTAGGCCATCACTTCACCTGTTCACAGGTTGCACATCCCAGTGCAACATGAATCGAAACCCAATCTTTTTGCACAATTGTTTGATCCTGAACCCTGGTGATATCACTCAGTATCCCTCCATGTGGGGTCCCTCACCGTGTGGGTCTAATTGCTGCCTCTATCAACGTCTCTTACTCTTGCAGCTACTCCAGATCCTGAGCCAACAGAATTTTCCACTCCAGAGAGATGAGGCAGTACAGACCCGGAATGGAGATTGGGATTTTCCAGATCTCTGTGGGCTCAGTGCCGTTCTACATGTGTAACCCTCACAAGTATCAGTCTAATTTCCCATTATGCCTATTTGTGTGTCTTCTACAGATGCTCAGGGAGTTCGTGACTCAAGAGACTTGCCAACTGCTGGTTGGGAAGATGATTGGTCAGCCAGAGAGTCAAAGGTCAGGGAGGTCGGGAGCCTTCAATAAATCCTGCCGCCAGGTAAGATCATTCACAGTGCACAGATCAGAGAGCAGTGAGAGGGCTTCAAACATCAGCTAACAGGACATGACATAGATGCAGTGCTGGAGGGGGAGCACAATACAGACACACCCCAGGCTCAATCACCACCCCTACTTTAAGTTTTGTTGTACAGAGACAGAGTCGGGAGTTCCCAGTTTTCAATCCAGGCGTGTGCTGTCTTGGTGAGCACCAGGATAACAGAGGGGAATGCAGGCCTGCAATGAGATGCTGGGAATGCTGCCTGGGATCTTTCTGTTCCCTAATTCCTCTCCAACACTGTGTGTATGACTCGTCTTGTGGATCAGTGTCTTCAATCATTCTAACACCTATAACAGTTCCTATCTCTGTCATGTCCTCTCCTCTCACCAATTTCTTGACATATTTGAAACGTCCAGTCCAGATCCAATCCATATCGCTGTAACTTGCGTCAGTTTCTCCAACATGCCTTGTCTCGATAGGCTCCTCCTCCAACAACTGAAGACATTGGGTCTGTTTCTGTGCTGCATGATTCTTTATTCGAGGTTTCCTAAACGGAATGAGTTAGCCCATTTCCCTTCAAACCTTCCCCTCTCCATGTACCTGCCCAAGTGTCTTTTCCATGTTGTAATTGTACTTATTTTTACCATTTCCTCTGGCAGTCCATTCCGTCTATGCACCATCCTCTGTGGAAAATGTTGCCCCTCTGCTCCCTCTTTAAATTCTTGCTCTCTCATATCACGTTTATGCCTCTAGCTTTGGACTCACCTACCCTTGGCAATTCACGTTAGTTAGGCCCTACATTGTTTCATAAACCTTCATAAGGTCAACCTGTGGCCTTATTGATGACAGTGTTACTAATATCTCCAACTCATGTACTCAATGCGCTGGCCAATGAAGGCAAGTGTGCCAAATGCTGCTTTCCCCACCCTGTCCACCTGTGATGTCACTTCCAAGGAACAATGTAACTGCACCCCTTGGTCTCTCTCTGTTCGACAACACTGTCTAGGGGCCCGAACATTAACTGTGTTAGTCCTCCCTGGTTTGTCTGAACTAAATCCAACACCTGAATTAAACTCCATCTTTCATTCCTTGGCCCACTGGCCCAGTTGATTAACATCCCCTTCGATATCTATATCCCCTGCCTACTCTTCCATTAATCTTGGTATCCAGAGACTCCTATATTTTCACTCAAATTGTGTATGTAAATGGTGCACAACAGTGATTCCAGCACCAATGCTTACAGCACACTACTGGTCAGAGGCCTCCAGTCTGAACAACAACCCTCTGTCTCCCACTGTCATCCCATTTTGTATCCAGTTGGCTAGCTTTCCCTGATCCCTTGTGACTTACCGTTACTAACCAAGATATTATGCTACATCCTGACCAAGGGTTTGCTGAAGCCAGAAACAACGTCTGTTGCTCTGCCGTGTTCTATCTTTTTGGTCACATCTTGAACAAACTCAAGTCAAGTTTGTGGGACATGTTTTCCCAAGCACAAAGCCATGCTGGCTGTTCGTAATCATAGAAAGAAAGTCCATATCTTTCCAAATGCATGTAATTCCTACCTCTCAGAATGACCTCCAACAACTGACCCACCCTGATGTCTGGTCATCAGTCTGTAGTTCCCTGGCTTCCTCTTGCAGCCTTTCTTAATTAATGACACAACATTATAATCATAGTCAGAGAGTCTTACGCACTGTTCGGTTAATGCTAACCATACTCTAAAACTGATCTTGTCCTACCTGCCTGTTCCTTGATCATATCCCTTCAAACCTTTCCTATTCCTGTCCTAATTATAATGTCTTTTAAACATTGTAATTTTCCGCACATTCACCCCTTCCTTGGAAGTTCATTCCACACGCATCCCACCCTCTGTGTAACAATGTGACCCTCGCGTCTTTTTTTAAATGTCTCTCCTCTAAACTTAGGAATGTAGTGCCTTGTCTTGAAACTCCCCTGTCCATGGGAAAAGACAACTCCCATTAACTCTATCTATCCCCCTCATTATTCTATAAACTTCTATGAGGTCATCTGTCAACATTCAGGTTTCAATGAAATAATACCAACCTATCCAGCCTTTCTTTATAACTGAAACCTTCCATAACCAGCCACATCCCAGTAAATCTCATCCGAACCCTCTCCAGCTTAATAGTATCCTTCCTCTAACTGGGCGACCAGAGTTGGACACAGCATTCCAAAAGAGGACTCACCAATGATCTGTATAACCTCAATGCGACTTCCCAACTCCTAAATCCAAAGGACAGAGCAATGAAAGCAAGTGTGGCAAGCACCTTTTTAATCATCCTATCTCTCCATGTTGCAAACTTCAAAGAAATATGTACCTGTACCTCGATGTCCCTCTGTTCTACAACACACTCCCGAAGGTCCTACCATTAATTGTATAAGCCCTGCCCGTGTTTGTTGTACCAATGCATTCCCTCACATTTATTCAGATTGAACTCCATCGACAGTTTTTCAGCCATTCACACATTTCATCAGGATGCCTTTTGTAATCTCAGAAAACCTTCTTCACTGTCCACAATTCCACCTTCCAGTCTACCTGCCTATCACACATAGTACAAATATCTCTGCTAGGGGCCCTACAATGTCTTCACCAGCTTCCCACAATGTCCTGAGCTACATTTGATCAGGTCCTGGGGATTTATCTACCTTTGTGTTTTAAAACTTCCAGCACCTCCTCTTCGATAATGTGGACTCATTTCAAGACATTGGCTCATAGAGATGTACAGCTTGGAAACAGATTGTTCGGACCAACTCCTGCATGACGTATCTAGTCACATTTTCCAGAACTTTGCCAATATCCCTCTAAACCCTTCCTATTCATACACCCACCCACATGCCTTTTAAATGTATTTCTATCAGCCTTCACTATATCCTAGGGCAGCTTATTCCATACACTCTGCAGGAACCAGTTGTCCTTTAACTCCCTTTGAAACGTTCCCCTTGCACTTTAAAGCTATTCCCTGTTGGTTTAGAATCCCCCAGCCCTTGGGAAAAGGCCTTGTCGATTGACCCTATCGCTGACCATCATGATTTTAAACACCTTATCAGGTAACTCCTCAGCCTCCCATGTTCAAGTGAAAACAGCCCCAGCTTATTCAGGCTTTTCCCTGAAGCGCAAACCCTCCAACCCTGGCAACATCCTTGTTCATTTCTTCTGAACCCTTTCATGTTCCATAACATCCTTCCTGTGGCATTGAGACCAGAATTGCACACAGTGTTCCAATAATAGTCAGGACAAACACTGTTTAGTTCCCTGAGCTCCCAGTATTTATCCACAGTAAGGTCCAAAGTGAAATATTTGTTTAGAATCTTGTAATTTCACACATCGTTGGCTTCATTGATCATTAAGGATACCGTTTTTGTCCCTTGCTCTTCTTTTGCTCTTAATACACTTGTAGAATCTCTTTCATTTCTCCTTAACTTTCTCTGCCAAAGCTATCTCATGTTCCCTTTTTGCATTCCTGATTTCCATCCTAAGTGTATTTCTACAGCCCCGATGCTCCTGAGGGGATTCCCTTGAGTCAGCCAGTTATATTTGACATGTGCCCCCTTTTTTCCTGACCAGAGCCTCGAAACTCAGCCAGTGTTTTCTAATTCTGTCAGCATTGAGCTGCACACTAACAGGAACATGCTGGCGCTGAATGCTCCTTTTATCTCGTTTTTAAGATATTCCTCCTTGCCAGACTTCCCTTACCTGCAAATAGCCTCCCCAGATCTACTTTAAAAATTCCTGTCTAATACTATCTTGCTCCATTGTATAACTTGAACTTGTGAACCAGGCCTGTCCTTTTCCATCACAATTTTCCATCGCAATGACTGGGAGTTTCTGGAACAGGCTTAACAAATTCCTCCCATCCAAATGGTCAACACTGCGGCAGTCCCAGTCCAGGTCTGGAAAGGTTAAAATCTCCGACTGCTACAAACCTAATATTCGAACAGATATCTGAGATCTCCTGACACATTTGCTCCTTCATCTCCCATTGCCTATCGCTGTAATACAATCGTAGCAAACTGATGACCAATTTCTATTTCTCAGTTCCACCAATATCGCTTAACTGGGCGATCCTGCATGAATACTCCCTCTAAGTACTGCTGGGATTTTTCGCCCCAATCAAAACCACCGGCCCTCCTCCTGTTTTTGACTCCTGTTCTATCCTTCCTGCAGCATCTGTCCCCTGGAACATTGAGCTGCTGTCCTGTCGCTCCCTCAGCTGTGTTTCTGTAATAACTACAACATCCCAGTCCCAAGTTCCCATCCATGCTCTGGGTTCATCTGCCTTATCTGTCTGGCCCTTTGCATTGAAATAAATGCAGTTTAATTAATCAATTTTCCCTCATTGTCTGCTATGTTCTTGCCTGCCTTGTCTATTTATATTGCTCTCTTGAACATCTGTACCAACCTCAAATTTCTTTCTGGCCTTACGACTGTTTGGGGTCCCACACCCCTGCCAGATGAGTTTAAATCCTCTCGAGCAGCTCCAGCAACTCTCCCCATCAGGATATGGGGCCCCCCCTCCTGCTCTCAGTTCAGGTGTCTTCCCCACCCTGTCTGCTTGTGCTGACATATTCAGACATCCAGAGATTTGTCCACCAAGGTCCTGCCCTGTCCTCCCCACCACACTCTCCCCTTCCCCTCCTATCGCCCTCCCTTCCTCTCCTCTCACCCTCCCCTTTCCTTCCCCTCCTCTCGCCCTCCCCTCCCCTCACACTCCACTCCCCTCCTCTTCGCCCTCCCCTCTCATCCATTCTCTCGCCCTCCCGGCCCGCGCCCCCCTCCCCTCCCCTCCTCTCAACCTCCCCTCCCCTCCCTTCCATCGCCCTCCCGGCCCAACCCTCACCTCCCTTCTCTCGCCCTCCCCCCTCTCGCCCTCCACTCCCCACACTCGCCCTCCCGGCCCTCCCTTCCGCTCCGCTCTCTCGCCCTCCCCTTCCCTCTCTCGCCCTCCACTTCCCTCTCTCGCCCTTCCCGGCCTTCCCCTCACCTCCCTTCTCTCGCCCTCCACTCCCCACTCTAACCCTCCCGGCCCTCCTCTCCTCTCTCTC